>NC_056732.1:333966011-334218511 GCF_019279795.1 Protopterus annectens
ACAAGAAGCCTCCAAGGCATCAAATCCAGAGTGTAAACCATGCTTTCCAACTTGTTCAGTGGCATGCAATAAGTCATGTAATTCCTTATCTGCACAGGCAGACATGGAAGTAAGCTTTTGTTGTAAAACAGACAAGAGAAATTGCTGGTATTTCAGCATATGAAACAGTTTAAAGCCCTAATGGACAAAGTAGCAGAAGTGTACACTTTTTGTCCCATCTTTCTAAAGATCTAGAATCCTTTCCAGTGGGAATGGGGTTTTTGGCAGAAGCGGCCTTAACTCCCTTAGGACCCTGAGAAATAGTTTCAGGGTCAGCAGAAGGGTTCTTGTATAAAAACTGGTGGGAATCAGGAACCCTGTAATATCCATCAGGCTTAACAGGAGCAGGAGGAAAAGAATCAGGGGTTAAGTTAGCCTCCGAAAAGGGGTCTATGTTGGGGAAGAAGAAAATCCCTTAGTCTTTTCTTAGATTCCGAATACTTTTGTCCTTCCCAGTGGAAATGTTCCCTCATTTCATGCAAAGTTTCCCCCAAAAGAGAAATCCTCAGGGGGAGAAGCTGAAGGAATGGATTCCTCAGCATCAGAATCCTCATAAGGAGGGAAAGAATATTCCTGGTCGGAAGAAGAAACTGAAGAAACAGAAGCCTGATCAGAGGAATCATAATAAACATCCTGCCTTGGCCTTTTATCTGGAGGGGGCTTTGAACCCCTAATCATAGTAAGTAAATCCTCCGCCATCTTGAGTAACTGTTTCTGTGACTTGGGAGCTGGTTCAGAAGAGGCCTGTGTTGCAGTCTTTGGTTTTGAAGGAGGCTTTGCCTTTATAAGAAGCTGAGTAGGCCTGAAAACACCTTTGGAAGCCGGTACCTGCACAGCGGCTCCGGACCCATCTGAAGGAGCATTGTCCGAAGGTCCTGCCATTGAAATATTTAAAGGCCTGGTTGGCTCCTCATGAGAGTCCGTTTCGGCCATCAGTTCTGAAATGGCTGACGACAGGGGCTGCAAAAGCGCCTCACTGATGGCCGAACCTGAAGCTGGCTCCGCTTGTGTGCTATCAGATTTGGACCTCTGAGGCCTGTCTTTATCCTTGCGTCGTTTGTGAACTCCGGTAGCGGGAACCGTATCCGACGACATTTTGTAGTTAAAGCGCCTACTGAAGTAATGAAAAGAAAAATCGTACCTGCGTTTAATTGTACGTTGATTGAATCTAGCACAAAACCGACAACTAGCTACGTCGTGGTCAGGGCCTAAGCAAGTACAGTAAGAATGAAAATCCTTATGAGGTATTTGCTTCCCACATGAAATACAATTATTAACTATTTCTGACATCGGAGTGGAGCAAGAAAAAAGTTTCCCCAATGGGGTACTTAGCTTTGAGTGGAGAATAAAATCTTCAGACTGAAGTTTATCAGGAAAAAATTGTCAGGAGTCAGCCGACCGGCACTTGCGAACTGCTATCACCGCACGGCAAGAAAGACTGGAGAAGATGGCGTCGGCTGTCAGCTCTGTACTCCTGGCGCTCTGATGTCAGGGAGCATGGTTGAACAGCCGACGCCGGACCCAGACTTTGGGATTCTGGCCGACCGAGGGCTGCCTGCCGGCAGGGGAGAACCCTACAGTCATGACTGCAACAGTGAAACACGGTGAACATCAGAGATATCAGATTCCTGATCAGAAGAATCAGAAGGAAAGTCAGTTCTAGATCTGAGGGGGAAGGCTGGCTTCCCCTAATTAAGGTAATAAGGTCTTCAGCCATTCTAATAATTGGGTTCCGAGGCATGTGGGCCTGAGAATGAGCTTTGTTGGTCGGTTTTCTAGGCGTAGTGCGAACTTTAGGCCTGTGGAAATCGGTATTTTTGGCTTGAAACGAAGATGCTGGTTTAATATGAAAATCGGTAGGCCTGAATACACCCCTCAGAAGCTGGTGTTTGCACAGCGGCTCCCCATGCAAGGTAGAGATATCCGCAGGTTCTATAGTCAAGAAGCTTCTCATGGCATACCAGACTCTGAATGGGTCTCCATAGAAGCTTGCAAAAGTACAGTTGTGTACACTTACCATAAATGTAGATGTTCGAGTGTATTCACTGTTGCAGTCATTACATTTGGGTAATCTGCTGGCAGGTTGCCCTCAGCCGGCCTGAATTCCAAAGTCTTGGGTCCTGTGTCAGCTGCTGTCTTCTCTTCCATGTCGTCAGGGGGTATAAAACATGCAGCCAACGCCATTTTCTTTAGTTTTTTTGCCCCCGATGTCAGGTGCCCCCAAAAAGGTAGCAATATTTTATATATATATATATATATATATATATATATATATATATATATATATAAACTTCAGAATGACTGGGGGATGGTGGAAGGGTAACCTGGACTGCAACAGTTAATACACTCGAACATCTACATTTATGGTAAGTGTACACAACTGTACTATGTTCTTCGTGTTTCACTGTTGCAGTCATTACATTTGAGTAGAATCCCAAAGCTATGGTTGGGAGGCTGGAGCTAAACAGCATTAGGTGTGGCTATAAGGCCCTGCAGCACTGCAGTGGCAAAGCCTGCCGTGGACTTAGAGTAGAGACACAAATGGTAATGCTTTGTAAAGGTGTGAACAGAACTCCATGTAGCAGCCTCTAGAATGCCTTTGGTTGGTACTCCTCTGAGAAAGGCTGTTGAAGTAGCTGCAGCTCTGGTGGAATGAGACCTAATGCCCTTGGGCACAGGTTTACCATGGTGTAAGTAGCAGAAACAGATGCAGCGGCTTATCCACTTTGAAATTGTCTACTTTGAAATAGCCTTTCCTTCTGATCCAGCAGCATATGACACTAGTAACTGCTCAGTTTTTCTTAGAGCTTTAGTCCTGCTCAAGTAGAATCTTAGCTGTCTGTGAACGTCCAAGGATTGCAGAATTCTCTCCCCTATGTTCTGCAGATTTGGATAAAAAGTTGGCAGATGAATTGTTTGGTTAAGAGCCACACTGGAAACCACCTTAGGCATAAAAGTAGGATTTTTCCTCAGAGACACCCTGTCCAGGTAAAATATGATAAAAGGCTCTACAGACATGAGGGCCTGTAGCTCTGAAACTCTTTTTGCTGAAGTAATTGCTAATAGGAGAGCCGTCTTCCATGATAAGAACTTTATATCAGCGGTAGCAGCTGGTTCAAATGGAGGCAGGGTGAGCTTTTTTAACACAATTGAGGTCCCATGCAGATAATGGTGATCTTCTAGGGGGCCTTAAATTTTTGGCTCCTCTAAGATACTGCTTTAGTAATGGATGAGAAAAGATTGGTGGCTCTGTGTTGTAATGAGCCGAAATGGCAGAGGCATGGATTTTGATTGATGAGAAAGACAGTCCTTTGTCAAGCAACTCAGTTAAATATTGTAATATCTGATTCTGTTGTATCAGTTCGTTGAGCTTGATTCCAAGCACAGAATCTCTTCCACTTGTCAGCATAAGATTTTCTAGTACTAGGCCTTCTGGCTTCCAAAATCACATCCATCATAGCTTTACTGAGAGGTGTTGTTTGTATGATTACATGATTACCCATGCTGCCAGGTTTAGAGTCTGTAGTTGATTGTGCAGGATCTGATTGTTTTGCTGGGACAGTAGTTGTGGTCTTTGAGGCAAGGTCCATGCTGGGTATTGAGACAAGTTCCTTAGGATTGGGTACCAGTATTGGCGGGGCCAGTCTGGGGCAATTAATATCATCTTTGGCTTCTCTTGTCTGACTTTTAGGAGGACCTTGGGTAGAAGAGGCAGAGGAGGAAAGGTGTAAACTGATAGGTTTTTCCAACTGAAGGATAGGGCGTCCACTTTCCATGCTTGTCTGTGATAAGTCCTTGTGCAGAATCTTTTCAACTGATAGATCTATTTGCCTGTCCTCAAAACTATGTCTGGGTTCCCTCATTTCTCTGCTGTTATGCTGAAGACTTGTGGATTTAGTTTCCACTCGTGAGGATCCATAAGGTTTCGGCTTAAATCATCTGCCAGTGTGTTTTGTTTTCCTGGCAGGAATTGATCTTGAAGATGTATTTGGTAGGTCAAAGCTGTGTCCCACAGTGCCATGGCTAATCAGCAAAGGGGGTATGAGTGAGTGCCCCCCCTTGCTTGTTTATATACCACATGACCGTGGTGTTGTCCATCTTTATCAGTAGTTGTCCTGGATGAAGCAAGTCCTTGAAGTCTGTTTGGGTATTTTGAACAGCTAGCATCTCTCTCTGGTTGATATGTAGATGCATTTGTTTTGGTGCCCATATGCTCTGAATGCATCTTCCTGCCATGTGGGCCCCCCAGGCATAATCTGATGTGTCTGTTAAGGTTTGGCTGGCAGGGGGTAGAGTGAAGGGCCATCCCATGTTTTGGTGACAGGCCTTTGCCCACCATAGAAACTCCTGTTGCAGGCAGGGAATGAGAGGAATTATTGTTTCCAGACTGTGTGAATGTTGACTCCATAAACTTTTTAGGTACCATTGAAGTTTCCTCATATGCAGTCTTACATATGGAATTAGTAGGATGCAGGATGACATGAAGCCCAGAGCCTGCAGAATTTGTCTTGCAGAAGACTGGGTTTTTGTTGCCATCAGTATGAAGTAAGTAGTCAATTGCCTTTGTTTGTCTGGTGTAAGGTAAGCCATCTGGGCAGTTGTATTCAAGCTTGCACCCAGGAATGTTATCTTTTGAGAGGGTACCAGTTGTGATTTATTTTCATTTACTGTGTACCCTAGGCATGTTAGAAGCCTTTTCACAAATGCCAGGAAGAAGAGTGTCCTTGTTCTCTGCTTGAATGAGACAGTCGTCCAAGTAAGGATATATTTGTATACTTCTGTCTGCAAAATGCAATTACTGGTGCCAAGCACTTTGTAAAGACCCTGGACGCAGTAGATAAGCCAAAGGGCAGTGCAGAGAATTGGTAATGCATTAAGCCAGCCTTGAATCTGAAGCATCTTCTACTATCTATCTAGCTGCTGCAAAGTCAGCATTTTGAATTTTGGAATGTCCAGGTATGTGTTCAAAATTGATAAATCCAGTATTGGCCGCCAGACCTTGTCCTTTCTGGGTACCAAGAACAGTCTTGAGTAAAAACCTTGTCCTTTTTCCTGTTCTGGTATTGGTTGAATCGCCCCCATACCCATGAGGGACAACCTGTTTGTGCCTCTGCCCATTGATTTTTGGGCAGATCTGGCCAACTGTTTGCCATTGGCAGAGTGCGGAAATGGAATCTGTATCCCTGTGATACTATGTTTAGTACCCACTTGTCCTGGGTTAACTGCCAATTTTGAGCAAAAAGTGCTAATTTTCCCCCTAGCGGTGCTGTCAAAAGATAAGTGCTTGGTGTAGCAAAGGGACATCACTGGGACTGTTTTCTGTAGGTTTGCGCTTTATCTCCCATTGATTTGGAGGTAGATGTGCCCCACTGCTTTGACCTGTATAAATCTTGCGCCTGGTATCTGGAACCCTTTGGGTGTCTGGATTTGCCCCTTTGAGCTCTGTCTGACACAGGAAAGGACCAATTTTTTTTAGGCCAGTGTCTACTGAATCTTGGTGGCTGCACTTGTAAGAAGTCTAACAGTTTGCATAGACTTAGCTTTGTCTTCCATTTTTTTAAAACCTCTTCTGCCTTAATACCAAACAGAGAATCATGCTGTAAAGGGGCATCTAGCAATTTAGCTTTAACATGATCAGGCAAATTTTGCTCCTTTAACCAGGCATGCCTCCTAATCACAGATCCAGTAACTGTGGCCCTGCAGGAGGCCTCTAAGGAATCAAAACCACATTGCAAAGTATGCTTTCCAACTTGTTCAGCTGCATGCAATAATTCCTGCAATTCTTTATTTTCTGCACATTCTGAAATTGACATCATTTTCTGTTTCAGCAATCCCATAACATGTTGTTGGTACTTAAGCATAATGAATTGACAGTTTAAGGCCCTGACTGCCAATGTTACAGATGTATAAACCTTTTTTCCCCCATCGGTCATGTGCCCTTGAATCTCTGTCAGAGGGGGTAGGATTTTTTGCTGTTGGGACCTTAACTCCCTTTGGACCCTGTGAAATAGTTTCAGGATCAGCAGCAGGGTTTCTAAATAAAAATTTATGAGAGTCAGGGACCCTGTAATATCTGTGAGGCTTACTGGGAGCCGGAGGTAAGGAGTCAGGGGTCAAGCTGGACTCCGAAAACACTTCATCCACAATGTCTAAAACAGGGGGAAATGGCTAAAGGTTTGTGCTGAGGGAGAAGGAAATCCCTGAGCCTCTTGACTCTGAGAAGTCTTGACTCTCCCAGTGAAAATGCTCCCTCAAAGTATGCAAGGTTTCTCCAAATGAATAATCCTCTGGAGGAGATGCAGATGGAATAGACTCCTCAGCATCAGAATCTTCAGAAAGGTACAGAATTCCTGATCAGGAGAAATAGATACCTGATCTGAAGATTCAAAATCAGTGTCTTGCCTAGGCCTCTTATCTGGAGGTGGATGGGTACTCCTGATCAAGGTATTAAGGTCTTCAGCCATTTTGATCATCTTTTTTTAGGCATAGAGGCTTGTGCATGTGGCTCATGCGTCGTTTTTTTAATTTTAGAAGTTGCCTTTGTCTTTGGTTTCACAGCTGTCGGTTTGATATACAAGTGTTGAGGTCTGAATACACCCTCAGAAGCCGGTGCCTGCTCAGCGGCTCTGGACCCATCCAAGGGAGATACATCCGTCGGTCCAATACCTTGAGTATCTTGCGGCATGCCAGACTCCACATGGGTGTCGGTAGAGGCCTGTGACTTGAAGGTAGCAGGTATCAGGGGCTGCGAAAGCACCTCACTGAGTACCGGCAAACTGGTGACTGGCTTAGGAGAAGCTTCGTCGTCGGTTTTGGATCTCAACTGCCTTTCTCTGTCCTTTTCTTTGCGTTTTTTATGTACTCCGGTAATCAGATTGCTATCCGACGAGATTTCGGAGTAGTTAAATCTGTTTCCAAAATACTTCGATGCAAAAATATACAGACGCTCAATAGTGCGTTGGTTAAATCTAGCACAAAACCGACAGCCAGGCACGTTGTGATCAGGGCCTAGGCTAGGAATACAGTATAAATGGAAATCCTTATGAGGTATTTGCTTCCCACAAGTAATACAATTAACTTTTTCTGACACTGGTAAAAAGCAAGAAAAAAGTTTCCTCAACGGGATACTTGGCTTTAGTGTAGACTTCGGTTCTGAAACTCAAACTCGAATATTTCAGTAGTCGGCCGACCGGCACTTTTGAAATGTTTCTGCTTCGGGCACCGAGCGTTAAGAAAGACTAAAGAAAAGGGCGTCAGCTGCATGTTTTCTACCCCTGATGACCTGACGTCATGGAAGAGAAGACAGCAACCGACGCAGGACCCAAGACTTTGGAATTCAGGCCGACTGAGGGCAACCTGCCAGCAGATTACCCAAATGTAATGACTGCAACAGTGAAACACGAAGAACATCCTGTAGAAGCAGGTATCAGGTGCTGCAAAAGTGCCTCACTGAGTACTGGTGGACTAGCGACTAGCTTAATGGAAGCGTCATAAGCCGTTTTGGACCCATGCGGTCTGTCTGTCTTTATCCTTACGTTTTACTAGATCATCAGTAGTTGGATGGCTTACCGGAGCCATTTCAGAGTACGGAGATCGAGAGCGGAAGTACTTAGCTACAAAAATAGCCCGACGATGAATAGTAAGGGCATTGAACAAGGCACAAAACTCGCAGCGAGGGACGTCGTGGTCTGGGCCTAAACAGGTAACACAGTAAGAATGAAAATCTTTATGAGGTATTTGCTTTCCACAGGCAAGACAATTTTCTGACATCGGTTAGAGCAAGAAAAAAGGATCCCCAACGGGGTACTTATCTTTAAGACGACTTCAGGTCTGAAACTCAAATGAAAATTTCAGGAGTCAGCCAACTGGCACTTGCGAACTGCTTCTGCTTCGGGCACCGGACGGCAAGAAAGACTGATGTAATGGTGTTGGCTGCATGTTTTATACCCCTGATGTCATGGAAGAAGTGACACCATCCGACACAGAAATCCCAAGTTATTCAGATCAGCTGAGGGTTACCTGCAGGCAGATAACACAAATATGATGACTGCAACAGTGAAACACGAAGAACATCCTTTGTTCTATGCAGATAAAAACATAACTGTCTATGTATGTCTAGCTGATGGAGTTTATATTCTGCCATGTTGCCATAATTTTGGAAAACTACTGGTAGCTCAATGGACTGATTTAAATTGGCTTCAGAACATACCTTAGGTAAGGAAGGATTTGTTCTGAGGGAGAGACTGTCTTTGTGGAAGACCAAGTAAGGAGGATGAATAGACAGTGCTTGTAATTCAGAAACTCTTCTAGCTGAAGTGATGGATACTAGAAAGTGTCTTCCAAGATGAGAACTTTAAGGGACAAGAAGAAGCTGACTCAAAGGGAGGCAATATCAAGGACGCCAATACCAAATTTAGATCCCACGGTGATGGAGATTCTTTGATAGGAGGCCTTAGGAGGAATGTGCCCAAAGCTTAACACAATCTGAGAGACATATTTGAACACTTGATGCCTATGTGAAAGTTAGAAATAGCAGCCAGCTGAACCCAAACAGTAGCGGCTGCTGCCCCTTGATAAAACTCTTCCACTTACAAAGTTTTCTTGTACAGCTTTTGTGCACAGACACTAAAATATGTCTCACTGCTGGGGATAATTCTGGTTTGCGTGGCTAAGACTGGAAGCGTTGTAACTAGGCTGTGAGCTGGAGAGTTTGGATGGAGAAACCCAGAGTGATGAGTCAAGAGAGCTGGCACTGGGTCCAGGATCCAAGGATCCTTCTGAAAATAAGGCCATAGGAAGGGGAACCATATCTGATGAGGCCAGTAAGGAGCAATGAGAATTATCTTGCGACTCAACATATTTGCTTTCTGGATTACCTTCGGTATAAGGGGAAAAGCATAAAGAAGTCCCGGGGGCCAATCGTGGACAAGCGCATCCCTGGGTGACTTCTCCAGTGGGGGGGGGGGGGAGTAAGACAAAAAAGCTGCTCCATTTGGCATTGAAGGACATGGCAAAAAGGTCACAGCATGGCTGGCCCCATTTGTGAAAAATTTTGTTTGCAACTTCCTGTTTCAGGGACCACTCGTATGGCATTAAGATTGCCCTGCTCGGCTTGTCCGCTATCGCGTTGGACTTCCCCAGAATATGCACTGCAGTGAGAAAGCACTGAAGAGACTGCCCATTGCCAAACTCTGAGACTCTTGACATAAGGGTTAGAATCTGGTTCCACCTTGTTTGTTGATGTACCATACCACAGGCATGTGGTCTGAACTGCAATGAAGGAAAAGAGCTTTGGAATACCTACAACGTCATAAGCACCACTCATCTCCAGGACATTGATGTGCAACTGGTAATCGTGATCCTGTCAAGTCCTTTGGACAGTCTGTCCCAGGTAATGCCCCTCCCCACCCTATCTGGAAAGCATCTGTGGTCACAGTAGCTACTGATTGGGGGATAACAAATGGTCTGCCTACTGCCACCTGTGTAGACTGGATCCATCAACGAAGATCCTTTTTGCATGTGTTGGTTATCAAAAGTTTGTGTGACAGAAAACTCCTGCATGGACCATTCAGTGAAGAGAAACCATTGTAGTATTCTCATGTGTAGATGGGCCAAGGGAACCAAGGTTATTGCTGCTGTAATTGAACCCAGAACTTTGAGCACAAACCTGACTTGAACTTTCTTTCCTCAACAGGACTGATACTTGATGGTGTAATGTTGGGACTCTTTCTGCAGACAGTTTTGCTACCATGCTTTTTTAATTTAAATCTGCTTCTACAAAGGTAATACGTTGAGAAGGCAATAAGGCAGATTTTTCAAAATTGACTAATGCCTAACTCTGAGCAGAGATGAATTGTGCCCCTTGCCTGGATTAGTAGATGTTCGGTGGTAGCAGTCAGGAGCCAGTCGTCTAAGTATGGAAACACCTGGAATCCTAGACACCTCAGGTGAGCCGTGATCACTGCCATACATTTGAACACCCTGGGGGCTGTGGTGAGACCAAAGGGCAGGGCTATGAATTGGTAATGACTGGCTCCCAGCCGGAAGCGTAGATTATCTCCTGGAGCGCCTGTTCATTTTGACGTGATAGTACGCATCCTGGAGATCTATCGATCACATCCAATTGTCCTTTCCCAGAAAGGGGAGTATGGACTGCAGTGTTACCATCCAAAACTTCTCCTTTACTGACTTTAGTATGCCGAGGTCTAATATTGGTCTCCAGTCCCGTTTTCTTTGGTACTAAAAAGAATCTTGAATAAATTCCAGATCATGACTGGTCTGCGGGAACTTTTTGGATGGCCCTTTTTTCTAGCAACCTTTGGATTTCTAGGGTTGCTTGATCCCTTTGACTGGGTGGTATTCTGGGATGAATTTTTGTGGATTGGGTGGATGAGAGAAGGGAATGATGTATCCCCTGGATATGATCGACTGCACCCATCTGTCTTTGGTGATGTCTTGCCAGGCTTGTGGCTACAATGATAGTCTACCCCCAAATGCCTCAAGAGGTGGACAGGCGAACCTCCTTTTAGGAGCATTGGAAGGACCTACCAGAGAACGCATCTCTGTTGCCCTGGTTCTGCGGACACACACTGCTGCGAGGATGGCATCTTCCATTATTTCCTCCTCTGCCCCTAGGGGGAAAAATCTCCACCTGCATCAGACAAACCTCCTTGTGACTTGCAGAACCACATCTTTCTGCTCTTCTGACCTTTGGGGTATGGTCTAGTAGGGGCGGAAAAACGCACTCCCATAGCAGATAAGAGTTTTGCCATCCTGTTCGCACCTGGTGAGAGTTTCTGTAATTTATGGCCCGAACAAGGATGAGCCATCAAAAGAGATGTTAGTAAAGGAAGATTTGAAGGGTTCAAGCAAAGCTGCATCCAGGAATGTCTCCTCAGAGCAATTCCTGGGACCGCTGCCCTACTCGCTCCATCAGTCGCATACGAAATCAGGTGCATGGAGAAGTTTGTTATGGAGGTTAAGGTTGCAAATTGAGTCATTACCGTATCCAGGAGTGCCTCAGCTGTAGCACCTTGGAGGGATTCTCCTAGCTCCTTGAGGAGATCCCTCTGAAGTCTCATGAAATGAGAAAGATAATTCAGTGACCTCAGAGTAAACGCCGCTGAGGAAAACATACGCTTCCCATATCTGCCCATCGTTTCAGATTCTTTGTTAGGCAGATGGACAGAAAAAGTTTCAGCTAATTCCTTCTTGGTGGCTGCTGCCACCACCATAGCATCTATTGGAACACCTTTTGTAAGAAACTGCTTGTCCTCGGGGGGGGGGGGGGGCAGTGATAAACTTATTAGGCCTCCTCGGGACAAGGTCCACTGTCTCTGCAGAGCCCCATGCTTTTCGACTGACTACCCCCAGTAGTTTGTCAAAAGGCAGACACCCCCAAGAGGTGGAGGGTCGAGAGCCGAATGCTTCCAGGTAAGGGACTCTCCATTCACCCTGCTGTTTAAGGAACCCCAGGACATCTGAAAATGAGACATCCTCAGAGGGTGAACGTGGGGACCCTTCTGAATCCTCTTAATTCTGTATCCGATGTGACAGACTCGGGGGGGGGGGGTCTATATGCTTCCTCTTGCATGTATGCTTCCAAGGGATCTCCTCAGAGGGATGCTCTGGGGAGGTGTCTGAAGAAGGGATCACCACCAAGGGAGTAACCTGAGGCATGGGCTCTCTGCGCCTGGGCTGGAGAGGTGGAGTGGAGGTTGACACTAGCCCCTTTGGGGGAAGAGTGTCCAGATCCAAGGGTGGAGCAGTCTCAGGGGAAAGCAAAAAGGCACCTCGATCCTGGCTTGAGATATTCTCTGGTTCCGAAGAGCCCAGAGATCTCCCTTACACCATGGATGAGGGCTCTGAGGCAGATGTTGGTGCCAAACTTACTTGCACTGAAGCTCCAAGTGGGAGAGCCAGGTCCGAGCCGACTCCCCCCGCCCCCCCCTTGGAGCCGATGCCAGAGTGTCAGCTCCCAGATCCTTCAATGGAAGTGATCGGAGCAGAAGTCAGTACCAAAACACCAGATGTGGCTCTAGGAACTGACGGTTCCACCACAACCTCCAGACACTCTGGCTCCGAACTGGATAAAGTCAGAGGAGGAATAACTGGTACAGAAGAAATGGGCTTCGGCTCCACATCCTTTTGAGCTGGGCAATTTTTGCTAGGGCTGATGTCTTACGTAACCTCCATACCAGACTCTCCACATCATCATCTGATAAGACTCCTGGACGATTTGAAGGAGTAAACTGAGGACTTGTGGCTACCAGCCACAGATTGTAGTAAAGGGAATTGTGGCAATGAGTGTACAAGCTCCAAGGATGGTGACCGATCAGTTTTTCTCCTGGACAGTTCTGAAGAAGCTGGTGGAACCGAAGATTTGTCTTTCTCGGATCCAACAATCTTCAGATCCAAGACAACAGTAAGTGAAGCCAACTGCTTTGTCCGCTCAGGAGCCAGAGCCGATGGCAATTTAGAAGTTGAAGGCTGCTGAAGGGCTTGTTCAAAGGGTCCCTTAAGAAGACCTCTGTTAATACGTTTGTTCTTGTGCTCCTGCAGAACGCTTGCACTAAATCCATGACAAATGGAAGAAGAGTCCTGCAGGTTTGCACTGCCCCTAAACAATAAACACAGCTGGTCCCATCTGTGATGGACATCTGTGTACAGGAGTCGCATTTTTTGAAACCTGAATGTTTTTCTTTAGACATAATGCAGAAAAAACACACACAATAGTACACACAAGAAAAAAACGTGTGTGTATATGTATATGTGTATATATATATATATATATATATATATATATATATATATATATATATATATATAAGAGGAAAAAAGGGGTTTGAGGAGAGTTTCTGACTGAAAAAAACAAACTCAACCCGAGAGCTGCCTCTAACTTAAACGAAGCTCTGACACAACAAAAGGGAGAAGCCCTCTAACTTAAGCGGGCTATAGGGAAGGAAGCAGGATAAACAGCTCCCCGATCCTCTAACTTAGAAAGGGTATAGTAGTAGAAAAAATAAAACGATGGCCCACAAAAAACAACAATACAAGAAACGGAGTAGATATGAACAGTAAACACTGAAAAGGATTAAGTAACTTAGAGTAGCTAAGTTTTGGAAGAAAAAAAATTTAAAAAAAAGTCTTAAGTAAGAAAGTACAGTTGTATACACTTACCATAAATGTAGAAGTTTGAGTATTCACTGTTGCAGTCAAACTTGGGTTATCTGCCTGCAGGTAAAGCCCTCAGTCAGCCTGAATACTAGAGACTTAGTATTTCTGTGTCGGTTGCTGTTGCTTCAGGACTGACATCAGGGGTATAAAAACAGGCAGCCAATGCCATTACATCAGTTGCTCTTGCCCCAAATGTCAGCAGCCCCCAAATGGGGAGCCAAGTTATGGTGGAAAAAACACCACCAGTAAAAAGTAAATACCAGTAGCCCTGAAAGGGGTGAGTAAGATAAATGGAGAAGGGGAGAGAGAGAGACAAGGTGGCTGGAGAGTGGGAAACCAGGACTGCAACAGTGAATACACTCGAACATCTACATTTATGGTAAGTGTACACAACTGTACTATGTTCTTCATGTTTCACTGTTGCAGTCATCACACTTGGGTAGATTCCCAAAGCTGAAGAATGGGTGGAAGCAGTCAAGAAGAGTTACAGCTGGCTAGTATGCCCTGCAGGACTGCAGTTGCAAAACCCATCCTGGATTTGGAAAAGAGAGGCAGGTGGTAATTCTTGGTGAAGGTGTGAACAGAACTCCAAGTAACAGCTTCCAGAATGTCCCTGGTAGGGAACTCCTCTGAGAAAAGGTGTAGAGGTTGAAGTTGCCCTAGTGGAATGCGTTCTGACCCCGAGGGGTGGTTTTCCATGGTGTTTGTACCAGAAATTAATGCAGTGTGCTATCCATTTGGAGATGGTCTGTTTAGATATGGCCTTGCCCTCTGCCCCTGGTGCAAAGCTGACTAGTAACTGGTCAGATTTCCAGAAGGGCTTAGTCCTATCAAGGTAGAATCTGAGCACGTTTAGAGTGTGTAGGATCCTTTCCCCCTTATTTTGAGGATTAGGGAAAAAGGTGGGCAAATGGATAGACTGGTTGAAAGCCACACTGGATACCACTTTAGGCATAAAAGTAGTGTTAGTCCTGAGGGAAACCCTGTCAATGTGAAAAATAATGAAGGGTTCCACAGCCATAAGTGCTTGAAGCTGACACTTCTAGCTGAAGTGATGGTCAGAAGCAAGGGTGTTTTCCAAGAGAACAATTTTAACTCTGCTGATGCTGCAGGCTCAAGGAAGGGGGTAGCGTGAGCTTTTCCAGCAGAAAGTTAAGGTCCCAAGCAGGGGTGGGGGCTCTTCAGTTGTTAGCCCCTTTCAAGAACTGTTTGAGAGGGTGAGAGAAGAGAAGTGGCTCAGTGCTGTAATGAGCAGACATGGCAGAGGCATGGATCTTAATGGAAGAGAAGGATAGGCCTCTGGAGTAGGTCTGCTAGGTAATCCAAGATGAGAGGTAAGGAGGGCTGTGCCGTATTAGCTCCTTTAGAGTGAGCCCAGGAACAATACCTTTTCCACTTACCAGCATACAATTTCCTTGTACTGGGTCTTCTGGCTTCACGAATAACATCCAGCACCTGCTTGCTTAGGCTGGCCACTGGAGGAGAATTCAATGAATAAGCCAGGCTGCAAGGTTCAGGGTCTGCAGTTGCAGATGCAAGATCTGTCCCTCCTGCTGAGTGAGGGAGGTTGGGATTGGGGTAGGTGCCATGGTAGCACCGATGACAGACTGCACAGTAGTGGGTACCAGTGTTGGCTTGGCCAGTCTGGGGCAATCAGGATTGCCTTAGGTTTTTCCTGCCTTATCTTGAGTAGTACTCTCATAAGAAGAGGCAGAGGTAGGTGGAAATGCAAAGATTGAGGTTTACCCACTGGAAGGATAGGGTATCTACTTTCCAGGCTTTGCTGTGAGGTACCCTGGTGCAGAACTTACTCAGCAGATGATTGTAGGGTTAGGCAAATAGGTCCACCTTTGGGGTACCCCATGTCTGGGTTAAAAGGCTGAAGGTGTTGAGGTTTAATTGCCACTTGTGTGGGTCTAGGAGATTTCTGCTCAAGTCTGCCAGAGAGTTTTGTTTGCTAGGCAGGAATTGAGCTTGCAGGTGAATCTGCATAGCCAACGACATGTTCCAAAGGTTCATGGCTAGCCTGCAGAGTGGATATGAGTGGGTTCCCCCCATGCTTGTTGATGTACCACATCACTGTGGGGCCCTGGTGAGAGCATGGATCTGAAAGGCTGTCAGAGCGTGTTGAACAGCTAGCATCTCTTTTTGGTTGATGTGCAAATGAATTTGGTTTGGGCTCTAGTGGCCCTGAATGCACCTGCCATCCATATGTGCACCCCAGGCACAGTCTGATGCGTCTGTGGTTAGGGTTTAGGCGGCATGGGGTTGTATAAAGGGAAGTCCCTTGTTGTAGTTGCATGCTGCTGCCCACCAAAGAAACTCTGTCTTGAGACAAGGTATTATAGGTATGATAGTTTCCAGGTCCTGAGAATGTTGACACCAAAGACATTTTAAATACCACTGAAGTTTCCTCATATGCAGTCTGGCATATGGAATTAGTAGAATGCAGGAGGCCATGAACCCTAGAGCCTGCAGGATTTTCCTTGCGGATAGCTGGGTTCTGGTGGCCATTTGAGTGAAGTAGCCTGTCAGATAGGCTTGTTTTTCTGGAGTAAGGAATGTCATCTGGGATGCTGTGTCCAAGCTTGCTCCCAGGAATACAATTTTTTGACTGGGGACTAGTTTTGATTTCTTTTTGTTGATAGTGTACCCTAGGGAGGTTAGTAGGTCCTTTACAAATGTCAGGTGCTGTAAGCTTTTCCTGTCTGCCTGAATCAGACAATCGTCTAAGTAAGGGTATATTTTAATTTTTCTGTCTGCAATAGGCAATGGCTGGAGCCAGGCATTTTCTGAAGACTCTGGGAGCAGTGGATAAGTCAGAGGGAAGTGCAGAGAACTGAATTCATAGATCCTGCCCTGAAACATAGATATTTCCTGCATGATTCCCTAATAGGGATGTGCAGGCAGGCTTCTTTTAGGTCTAGGGTGGTTAACCAAACATCTTTGGTAGAATGGAGATATCTAAGATTGGGTGCCAGGTGCCCTCTTTTCTGAGTACCAGGAAAAGTCTGGAATAGAAACCTTGGCCTACCTTGTCTGCAGGAACAGGTTGAATTGCCCTTATGGACAGCAGGGATTGAACTTGGTTTTGTGCCTCTGCCTTCTGGTTTGGAGGAAGTTCTGGGAACCCTTTTGGGGTTGGCAGCATGTGGAAATAGAATTTATACCCCTGGGATACTATGTTGAGGACCCATCGGTCGGTGAGGATGGAGGCCCAGTTTTTTGCATGGTGGGCAAGTTTTCCTCTTAGGGGCACGAGCAACTGGGCAGAGGTGAGGAGTGGAGCTGAGAAGTCATTGTGAATTATTTCAATAAGGTGGTGGCTTAGCACTCCCCCATTTCTGAAGTAGAGGCCCTCCATTCCTTATACCTCTGCATACCCTGAGACTGTAATCTGGGTGGCCCGTTTCCCCTGGGTCTACTTTGAGATGGCCTTGCGGGGGCTGGAAAGGGGCAATGCCTACTGAATCTTGGAGGCTGCACTTGCAATAAATCTTTTCAATGCCTGCATAGACTTAGCCTTTTCTTCCATCTTTTTTAAAACCCCTTCTGCTTTGGTGCCAAACAGATTGTACTGGTTTAAAGGAGCGTCCAGTAATTTTGATTTGACATGGTCTGGCAAGGTCTGCTCCTTAAGCCAAGCATGCCTTCTAAGTACAGAATCTGTGACTGCTACCCTGCAAGATGCTTCTAAGGCGTCAAACCCACATTGCAGGGTATAGGTTTGCTGACTTGGCTTGCAGAATGCATAAGCTCCTGTAATTCTTTATTTTCTGCGCAGTCAAGAAAGGTAGATAATTTTTAAGTTCCATAGTATGTTGCTGGTATTTCAGCATGTGGAACTGACAATTCAATGCTCTAATGACAAGAGTTGCAGAGATGTATACTTTTTTACCTCATCTGTCTTAAACTCGGGAATCCCTATCCGAGGGAGTGGGATTCTTAGCTGTAGTCGCTTTAATTCCTTTAGGTCCTTGGGAGATGGCCTCTGGGTCAGCAGTAGGATTTTTGAAAATAAATTTGATAAGAGTCAGGGACTCTATAGTACCGGTCAGGTTTCTTTGGAGCAGAGGGTAAAGTATCAGGTGTTAAACTTGATTCCATGAATACATCATCCACAACATCCAGAACAGGCGGGATAGCCAAGGGTCTGCGCTTTGGTAGATCTAAAAATTCCGAGTCTCTTTTGGGACTGAGGATAATCCTAGCATTCCCAGTGGAAATGCTCTTTCAAAGTATGTAGGGTTTCACCAAAAGAAAAATCATCTGGAGGGGAAGTAGAGGGAATGGATTCCTCTGCATCTGAATCCTCATAGGCAGATAAAGGCATGTCTTTATACTCAGAAACCTCAGTAGGATTCTTGGACAGTTAAAGCTGCTGGGGACAGGTCTCTTTCATTTAGCAGGGGAAGGCTGGCTTCCCCTAATCAGCATGATCAGGTCTTCTGCCATTTTAAGCATTTGAGATTGTGGTAAGGAAGCAGGCGCTTGAGTTTGGGTCAGTTATTTAGGTGTAGCTCGTACTCTAGTCCTTAGAAACTCGGTAGTTTTAGAAAGAACTGAAGATGCAAAAGAAGTCATCGGTTTGTTTTGAATATTGATAACTTGAAGAACTTCCTCAGAAGCTAGTGCCTGTACAGCGGCTCTGAACCCATCCAAGGTAGAGACATCTGCAGGTTCCATAGTCAGAGAGTCTTGCGGCATACCAGACTCTGAATGGGTCTCTGCAGTGGCCTGTGAATCCATTGAAGTGGGCATCAGGGGTTGCGAAAGTGCCTCATTGAGTACTGGCGAACTGGCGACTAGCTTAACGGAAGCATCTTCAGCAATTTTGGACCTGTATGTTCTGTCTTTATAATTACTTTTTTTGGACAATCGGTAGTCAGATGGCTTGCCGAAGCCATTTCAGAATACTGAGATCGAGAACGAAAGTATGTAGCTACAATAAGTGCCCAATAATGAATAGTTCGGGCATTGAACAAAGCATAAAACTGACAGCGAGGTACGTCGTGTTCTGGGCCTAAACAGGTGACGCAGTAAGAATGGAAATCTAGGTGTGGCATTTGCTTCCCACAGGCAAGACAAATGTTAACTTTTTCTAACATCGGTTAGAGCAAGAATAAAGGATCCCCAACAGGGTACTTAGCTTTAGAAGACTTCAGGTTGATTCAATTTCAGAAACTAAACTCGGGTAGCGGCAGACCAGCACTCGTGCGAACTGCTTCTGGCTCCTCGGCAAGAAAGACTGATGTAATGGCATCGGCTGCCTGTTTTTATACCCCCGACAACCTGACGTCAGTCCTGAGGTGACAGCAACTGACACAGAAATACTAAGTCTCTGGTATTCGGGCCGACTGAGGGCTACCTGCAGGCAGATAACCCAAGTGTGATGACTGCAACAGTGAAACATGAAGAACATCAAATTTTACTCAGCCTGAGCCAGCGGAGAGGAATCCCGAAGCGTCAAGCGGTAAACGAGATTGGGGTATCTGCTGCTAGGCATCATGGGATAGAGGGCAGCCTCGAGCCAGTAAAGAACTCTCGAGCTTTAGTACAAGGGAGAGTCGGAACAGATGTTCGGTTCCAAACCCAGCCAGCAAAATGAAGGTGAGATGGGACAACATAACATAAAAAGTTATTTACTTACCATACAATAGATCCACATTGTCTGATTTTTGTCCAGTTAAATGCATGGGTTATCGGATCCAACCTCGGCATCATTCCTGAAGCTTTCAGATTCAGGGCTCTGACTACTCAAAATTCCCTTCACTCCACCTTCGTACTTCAGATACAGTTTGCCTTACCAAAATAAAATTTATAACCTAAACACCAAGCCTTTCATAACATACCAAAAAAGATACTCTCTGAAAGGGCTTTTCACAGACAGGGTACAAAATTATGGTCCTTATGGTTACCAGAAGCCATTAAGTTATAATTCAGAAGGGGATGGAGGGAGGTTGAACCGGACAAAAATCAGACATGGATCTGTCATTATGGTAAGTACATAACTTTCATATCCAATGTTGTCTATTTTCAACCAATGGGACAGATTCTCAAGGTTTTATTACCTGGGTTGTATTCAAGGAAAAACATTCATAAGAATGGTAGAACCAAAGAAGAAATATGATCTAATTGTACATCCAGTGTATAGTAAGGTACAAAGGTGTGTACTATTGACCAAGCTGCAGCAATAGACGTGTATGTGGCAACAGCCCTTGCGGAATGAGCTTTGGGTTTCAGTTGCAGGGGGCAAGTCCTTCTTCCCCCATATACAAAAGAAATATATCTGATAACCATCTTCAAAGTGTTGCTTTAGAAATCTCTGCCTAATTTAGCTGAAGTAAAAGCAATGAACAATTGGTTTGAATCCTGAATTGTTTCATCCTGCGAAAGTAGAATCCAAGTAGGCGATGGACAGATTAACGTGTATAGAATGTATTTTGAAAATCTGGGAAAAAACTGTGTCAACCGATTGGTTTAAGCTAGTCTCAGAAGTCACTTTAGGTAGGAAAAATTTTTTAGTTTGTGAAAAACTAGGCAAAAGGGTTGCAAGAAAGGACTTGTAAATCTGAACTTCATTCAGACAATGTAACAGCCAGAAGAAAAAAGTGTCTTCCAAGTGAGAAACTTCAAGACCACTGCTAGTTCAAAAGGGGATGAGGGTACTGGGTCTCTAACTGTAGAACAGAGAAGGAATATTCTCCTTAGAAAGGCTTTGGAAATGTTTTTGAGAGATGCTATAGCAGCATCACTCTGACCAATGTGAAAAATCAGAAGTTGCACCTGGAGAGGAAGTCCTGAAAGGCCAACAATGCTAGGACTACATCTCCAAGACACTGATGTGAAAACTGGCCTCTACAAGTGTCTAAGAACCTTAGACCATCCTGCCTTTAAAATGCCTCCATCCAGCTGAGAAGGGGTGTGTGAGTTACAACAGCTTCTGGTTGATCTGGGCAAAGTGTCCAAATTGCCATCAACACAGACTTTATCCAGCAACTAATATGGTTCTTTCATATTTGAGTAATGTGAATCTGTGTGTGTAAACAAAGGCTTTGTGACCATTTAACAGAGTCCACTGAAGTACTCATGAAATATGGCTAATGGAAACAGCATAACTGTAGAGGCCATCAGGCCTAGCAGTCAAAGAATTAGTCTTGCTGGAGTGATGGATGTTGAAGTACTTGTGCAGCGACCAAACGGAAAGCACTCTGGCATTTAGAAATTTGTGAAGATGTCTCCAAGTAGCATTCAATGAACTGTATTTGTTGTGTTGGCTCTAAGTAACTTGGATAGTTTTACTGCGATTCCCAAGATCTACATTAAGTGGAGCAAGAGATCCAGATGTAACAGATTTCTTGTAGCAAGCATCCAATTTTTGAGATACGGGAAAACCTGGATTCCTAGCAGGTACTCTGCAACCACTGCTAATGGTCTGGTAAACACTGAGGGCTGTGGTAAGTCTGAATGGCAACGCTCTGAACTGATAACTGGTTCCCAGATGGAAACAGAGGAATCTCCTGGAATGCTTCAAGATCTTTGATAATTTGCATCCTGGAGAGCCTACAGTCTTCTGAACATCCACAGGCAGAGAAACTTGAAAAGTGCTTTAGTAAAGTCTCACTGGAAGAGTATTACATGAGCCTAGTTCAGTGCTTTGAGGGAAAAGGTCACTGAAATGTATGCCTGTTTCTCAAATCTATCCAATGCCCCAGACTCCCTGGTGGGGGTGGGGTGGGCAGAGGAACTCTTGATAATTATTCTTGGTGGCCATTACTACCACCATGGCATCTATTGGTGGATCTACTGCTCCAATGTTTCCTGTCTCTATGTGCTGACAAGGCTTTATCTGGTTTCTTTGGACTGGTTCCACCACATTAGCCACTGAGCCATGACATTGAGGAGGAACAGGATGATGCATCTGAGCTGGAACCAAATGCCTCCAAGAACATGGTCTCATCTGATGAAGGGCTACCTGTAGACCAATCCCCTTGTTTCATCAATTCAAGGCTCTCACCAAAGGGGACTTTTGAGGGAGGATAGAGAGTAACTCTCCCCTTCATCAAAATTTACATCTTCAGTGAAATAGTCTAGATAGGAGTCTGCTTCCATTTGCACATCTGCTTCCTATGGACCTGTAAGTGCATGATCAGACAGGTCAGAATCAGACTGGGAGCTCACAAGTGAAAGTCTCTGATGTCTGTGGTACAAGTGTGTCCCTGACGCACAAAAAGGGAGCAAGCAGAATTCATTATGAGGTTTGGGTGGAAACAAGCTGAGTGATAATATCTTTGGGCACTGCCAAAACGCTCTCAAAAGTCTTGAAGGCTGATGATGCAATCAGTCCTGAAAGAGTGAAGGAAATCTCCTGGTCCTGATAAGGCCAATCTGAGCAGAGGTGTCAAGAATGGAGGCCCTGAGATGGCTCCTAAAGCCTTAGTACAGCTTTGTTTCAAATTCTCCCTGATCTGAACACAAGAGTCAGACGATAGAGATGCTGTTGGAGTCAAATCACCTCAAACTGTTGGCTCAACAAAGGCGCATTAAGGCATGTCAGATCAAGAATAACCATAAAAACTTATCAAAATTGTGCGTGTATAAATCTGTGAAGCAATAGTAGACACTGCC
This sequence comes from Protopterus annectens, assembly GCF_019279795.1. Taxonomy (NCBI): domain Eukaryota; kingdom Metazoa; phylum Chordata; order Ceratodontiformes; family Protopteridae; genus Protopterus; species Protopterus annectens. Next base: position 333,987,855 of record NC_056732.1, read on the forward strand.
TCACCAGTACTAGTCCTTGACAAGGATTCTGAGTGTTCCTTGATCAAATCCCTCTAATCTGGTAGAAGTAATTCAGGGATCTGAGAGCAAAGGTTGTTGATGCATACACAAGTTTCCCGAACCTGTGCAGCATCCTAGACTCCCTATTAGGTGTTAGAAGCGCACCCCCCCCCAGCAACCTTAACAGTGCACTGAGTATTTAAAGGTAGCCAGTGCATTTTTTCCTTACAGCTAAAACTTAAGGATGCAAGCCATTCTTCACATCTGGTAAGAAGGAGAAATAAGTACAGGTATCAACTAGTTTAAGTGGGAACAAACGCTGTAATGTGCTTCAGTGTGGGCAACCTTATTTTCAGACTAGATAATGCTGGTAGGTGTAGCCATCAGTTTGGAGCAACTGCTCTTATCTGGAGGAGTAAACTTCATTTGTTGAAGGTGTACAATTGAGCGAGCTTGTTTTAAGAAAAAAAAAAACAAGTTATGTCTTACCATAACGTTCCATCTGTGTTCATTTTCTTTCATTCATCACTGATGGGTTTGGTTCCGAGCCTCACTGAAAAGAGTCAGCCTATTACCAAGCTTGTGCCAGCCAAAAAACTCTTGAGCCAAGTCTCTACCCAGAATGAACTTCTCTGTTACCTCAGATCAAGTTTGCTAAGAAAAGTAAAGTCAAGGCCACGTCTACAAAAGTACCCTAGGGCACCCACTTGGACCCAAAGCATCCCCCAGGAGCCTTTGGATGGGTAGAGAGGGTGGGAAGTGATGAATGAAAGAATACAGATGGAACATTATGGTAAAACAACTTCTTTATCTGATGTTGTTCATCTTCTTTCCATTCATCACTGATGGGACAGAATCCCAAGCTAACTTGAGGTCCCATGGGCGGCCCTTATGGAAGAACACTCCCGAGTACCATTGAGCCGAAGGTAGCTCTCCCTCTGGAGACCAGGTCCAATTTGTAATGATTGATAAATGTATGAGGCTTAGCACAAGACGCTGCTGGACAGATATCCATGGATGCCCTGGAATGGAATGCTATAAAAGTTGCCATAGATCTAGTGGAGCGGGCTTTAACTTTTGGCATGGATTCATTATGAAGGGAATAGGTGAAACGTATGCAGCCCCTTAGCCATCTTGATAATGTAACCCTGGAAACAGTCTCTCCTAGCTGTTAAGATTTACAGTTTGGTCCTGTCTAGGTAAAATCTCAATTTTCTATGCACATATAAGAATGCATCTGCTCAGTTTGTCCGCAATCACGTTGGAGATCCCTGGGATATGCGTTGCTATCAGAAAGAGGTTGGAAGCTATCGCCCACTGTCAAATTCACATGGTTTCTTGACACAGGGGGTAGAGGACTTGGTTCCTCCTTGTTTGTTAGTGTACCAGACCACTGACATTGTCTGACTGAACTGCAATTGTCCTAGAAGGGAGAGCCGAAAGGAAGGCCTGCAACGCTACCAGCAAGGCGCTCTCAGTTCCAGAACAATGATATACAAGTGGGCCTCTAAGGTGGACCATGTGCCTTGGACAGTCTTTCCCTTGGAAATAGCCCCCCCCAGCAAATCAGGGAAGCATCATTGGACACAATGCCTGTGGGCTGGGAGGTTTGAAATGGGCGGCTCTCAAAGATCTACGTCTGGCCTCATCCACCAAAGCAGGTCCTATTTGCAGGAGTTGGTTATTCAAATCTTGTAATCCAGGGGATGACAGTTTGGGAACCACTGACACAGAAGGAGCCATTGCAAAATCTGCATATGTAGGTTTGCTAGAGGTACTATTGGAATTGACAAGGACAGAAAAAACAATACCAGCTGCCTGATAAAGGAGGCTCCAAGCAAACAATACAAAAAGTAAAAAACAAAGCTGAGCCAAATAACGACAGCTATGAAAAATCCACTTTAATAATAAAATCACACAAAGGAGTGAGCGCTTTCACGATCTCACTGACCGCTTCATCAGACTGAACATAATTTTTTTACAAACTTTCTTTTAAGCACACATTAAATAAATCAATTATGCAGTTAGTCATCTAATATAAAATTATGTAAAAAATATATATTCACATCATAAATAAAAAGCATAGAACTGCAAGTGCAAACATACAAATATCATCTTAACATACTTAATGCCCATGCACCCTAGCTTTCAAGAGGGGTTTTAGGGAAACAGCTTCATTAACTCCTGGTGGTGTATGAGAATTTAGTCTAGGGATCCATCTCTGTTCTGCAATCTTGGTTCTATTATTGATGTCACCTCCTCTAATTCCTCCTCCTAAAATCTCTAGAACTAGAAATTTAAAGTAATGTGAGTTGCCCTCTGCCTCTACATGTTTAGCCAGGGCATTGGTTTCCTTATTACTTTGAATGTCTCTATAATACTCTTGTATACGTTCCTTTAGCATTCAGTTGGTTTTACCTATATAATAGGCATTATATGCTTCACAGAATGCAAAGTATACTATATTTTTAGTCCTACAGTCAGCATAGTGTCTAGCTTGTAACTCAAAATGTAAACGTGGATGGACAAAGGTCGTACAAGAGTATATATATATATATATATATATATATATATATATATATATATATATATATACTTGCAAGCTGAACAATTGCTTCTCTGAGAAATACTATTCAACCCATTTTTAGTACCATTTTTTAGTACCACAACAAAAGTTGACGTTTCAGGGACTTCTTATTTTTAAAAGCAAAGTTAGGTATATCATCCAAAAATCCATCCAACTCTAACAGCTTTTAGAATATTCCAATTTCTTTTGAAAACGTCACAGAAAGTGTAAGGGGGAACCTAAGTTTATTATTGTCTCTATTATTTATATGCGATATGAGTGTTCTCTGAGAAATAAGCCTTCCTTCTAGTACTTTTCTCTAGTTAATTCAAGTACATAGCTATCAAATATAGGTTTAGAGTACCCTCTCTCTAAGAACTCTTCTCTGAGATTATCCAATGCTAGTCTCAATTGTGACTCATCATTGTGTAATCTCATCAATCTGAGGATCTGCCTTTTCACTACATTTTTCCCAATAAACTTTGGGTGCATGCTATTCCTGTGTAACAAGGCATTCCTTCTGGTGGGTTTCCTGTAAATGCTGGTTTGTATTCCAAAAACATCAGATTTCTTCAGCTTCACATCTAAAAAATCGAATCTGAAGTAGGCACTTCATTTGTCAGCAACTTTTGGGATATGGATCCGATCTTGTTTCTGAGCCGGCAACTTCTACCACAGCATAGATCCAAGCTCCTAGCTCCTCCCTTTACCCATAACCCCCTGCCAACCCTGACTGACCCCAGATCTAGTTTTCCGCGCTTCAAGCTACAAGCTGGATTTTTGAGCTCCTGCTACTTAGTGAAGATGTGTGAGAAAAATGTTCTATTTTTACTCCCTTTTTCTTCGTGTGAGTGACAGCGAGTGTTTAGGTATCCTTAGCCCTATACATCTCTCAATTTAACTTAATTTGTGCTTATTTTTCCTCCCTGCCCTCACTGGTCATAGTGTGTGTTTGTGGTGTGTGTAGGGGCCTAGTGAGTGTGTTTCTGTGCTACTATGTCGGAGGCCCCTAAAGCCATCTTTTCAAAGTGCACCGGGTGTGGCCATAAGCTTTCACCGGCAGATGGCCACACCCAGTGCGTTAGGTGCCTTGGGGTTGAACACCTCTCCTCGGGATGCGCGATTTGCGCAACGTTCAACCCCAGGACACTTAAGGACCGGAGGTTGAAGGTGATTCTGGCGGGCCTTTCGCCCCCAGATTTGGCTCCGGCCTCCGGTGCTTCTGTGGCCGCTACCCAGTCCTCGGTGACAGCCACCCCTGCCTCCCTCCCTCCAGTCGGGACTCAACTTCCCGCTTTGGCTCCGGAGGAGAGGGAGGACGGGAAAGCCAAATGGAAAGAGAAGCACCATAAGTGGCGGGCCGAGGATTCCTCCTCGGCCCCGCCCGCCAAACTGGCTTCTCCCTCCAGAGCTTCTGGATTGCCTCCTCCTCGGCTCCGGTCCCCTTGTTTCTCACCGGGATCTGGGGAGGAGGGGACCCGGTCCCAGTCAAGGTCAGAGGTGGCACTCTAGGTCTGCCTCGGTGGCCTCTTCGAGGTCCACTTTTAGCATGTCAGATGCAGACATGGACCGGATGATGAGGAGGTTCATCCAGGCCCAGCTGCAGATGGGAGTGCTCTTGCCTCCCCCCCCCCCTCTGGGGGGGAGCTCGACCCCATTTTTTGCTCCAATCACTCCTTCTCTGACCCGCTTTCTGGGTTCGGAGCAGAGCCGCGTTGGATCCGGGGGTGGGTCAGAGCCAATGGTACTGGTTACTTCGGCTCTGACTGGTCCCTCAAGCTTGTCGGATCCGACCTCTCGGAGCCGTGGACTGAGCTTCGGATCCGAGGGATTCAGTGTGACTTTGGCTCCTCCCCGGTCGGAGCACATGGGTCCTTCGGATCCGAGGGTCTCGGGCCCGGATCCGGTCCCCACTTCGGATCCGAGTGGGAGTCGACTCTCGGATCCTATCGAGAGTGGCTCCCCCTCGGCTTTCACTGTGGTGGAGAGGGCACTGTTGAGTGCATCTGGGCCTCCGGTCCTGGCTTCGGCTCCCCCCTGCACTCCCTCTCAGCTGGTTCAGGCTCCCATCACCCGGCCTTCGGGGCAGCCTGCTTCAGCGCCTCTGGGTGTTCCTTTGGAATGTGACATTGCTGGTGAGACTTCCTTGGACAGCCCCCCAAGGGGGTTCATCACAAGGCTAAGTATAAGAGGAGGCACGTGGACCCCCCCCCCCAAGTCCCTTATGGAAGATACGGACTTAGATGAAGGGGAAGGCTCCCCAAGGTCACCCCCGAGGATGTCTCCTTTGGAGACATCATGGAAATGCTCAGGATTAGGGGAGGGTGGTCTGCCCCCAAGGCTTCCTCCGATGAGTCCGTATTCCTAGAGGCGTTCAAAGCAGGGCCATCTACCTCTTGGGTGTCCCCTCCCCCCGACCCCCTGGTGGACCTTATTTCCAACAGGGCTTGGAAGGAGCCAGACACTGTAGAGCCAGTCCCCAAATGCCCAGATAGGATCCTGAGTCCCCCTGCAGAAAGAACCCACTGGAGCAGAGGTTTCCCCCCCCATGGATGCCATGTTGGGGATGGTGGCCACCAAGAGGGAGTTGGTTCAGGAGAGCTCCGCGGTCCACCCACCGAGCAAGGAGTCTCGGGCGATGGACCACCTTGGGAAGCGGGTCTTCAGTTCAGCAACCTTCTCCATGAGGGCGCTGAACTATATGACATGTCATCAGGATGCAGCAAGATCTAATAAAAGAATACACTGCCTCCCCCCCAGAGTCCATGTCAGAAGGGGACAAGCAGCTGTACTCCTCCCGAATGTCCACTCTACGTTCCGTTTCTAACACCTCTATGCAGCTCTTGTCTCACGCCACGGAAGGAGCCGGCCTGGTAATGAGGCGCCAAGCCTGGCTCCGACATTGTGACTTCTCGGAACCCTTTAAGGCATCATTCGCAAATGCCCCCTTTGATGGTTCTGCATTGTTTGGCAAAACCATTCGTGACACTTTAGTCCAGAGTGAGAAAGACGGGAAGACGTTGTCTGCCGTTGGAGTCTGCTTCTCTGCTCCCCAGAGGTCCTTTTCTAAGAACCAAAAGGGTCAGAAGAAGATGCGGTTCCAGAAATCGCATCAGTCCCAGTCTGCTCTGGACAACCAGTCCTCTCGTGGCAGAGGATGACAGGGAGGACACCGCCCTAGAGGCAGAGGGGGTCCCAGAAATTTTGGGTCCAGAGAACCCTTCTCTAAGAGGCCCACGCAGAACCCCTGAGGGGTTGCCTGGCTGCTCCACTCTGGAGGCAGTCGGGGGGTGTCTTTTGAGGCACCTAGCAATGTGGGAGTCCATAACAGATCGCTGGGTGCTTCGCATCATATCCAGAGGTTGCCAAATTCCCTTTATTGCAACCCCCAAAACCAGAAGCCTCCCCGACGTACCACCCAATCAGAGGGAGGTGGCTGCTACAGAAATTCAGCAACTTTTACAAAAAAGAGCCATCCAACCCATCCCCCCAGATCAGCTCGGACCAGGGTTTTACTCCAGGTTCTTTCTGGTGCCAAAAAAGACTGGGGACTTTAGGTCCATCCTCGACCTCTCTCTCTTGAACCTGGTACTACCCAAAGAAAAGTTCCGGATGGTCATGCTACAATCTATTCTCCCCCTGTTATGGGAGAACGACTGGATGTGCTCGATAGACCTCAAGGATGCATACTACCACATTCTTGTGGACAGATGTTCCAGGAGGTTCCTCTGCTTCCGGCTGGGAGCCAGTCACTTTCAGTTCAGGGCCCTCCCCTTCAGTCTCACCTCAGCCCCCTCCCCTTCGGTCTCACCTCAGCCCCCAGGGTGCTCACCAAAGTCTTGGCAGTTATAGCAGCCCACCTGAGGCTTCAGGGAATTCAGGTCTTTCCGTACCTGGACGACTGGCTCCTCATCACCCCAACAAGGCATCTGCTCTGTTCAGGCAGGGATTATTTCCTCAATCTTGCTCCACGCCTAGGGCTGACTGTCAACATAGCCAAATCCTCTTCTGGCTCCTACACAGGTAATAGATTTCATAGGGGCGAGATTGGATTCCAGACTAATGCTTGCTTTCCTGACTCCCGATCGGCTTCAGAACCTGAGGTTGCATGTTCAGGCCATTCTCCAACTTCCTGCTCCACTGGCGGAATTGATCCTGAGGGCTCTAGGGTCCATGGCGGCAGCAATTCCTCTGCTGCCCCTAGCCCGTCTAAATATGAGGGTCCTGCAGTGGACCCTCCAGGTGCAATGGTCCCTGTCTCGCAACCCCCTGTCCCATCCTATTCCCCTAAGCAGGGCTTGCAGAGGGTCGCTCGTGTGGTGGCTCCAGTCCCCGAGCCTTCACACGGGACGACCATTCTCAATGCCTTCCCCAGTCGCCACAGTGACCATGGACGCCTCTCGCCTGGGGTGGGGGGGCACTATTCAGGCAGAACGGTCCAAGGCACGTGGAATGACACAGAGACCTCCTTGCATATCAATGTCCTAGAGGATGAGGGCAGTGCTTTTGACGTTGCAGGCACTTCACAGCCTTCTTCCGATTGGGACGATTGTGGTACAAACGGACATGTCAGTTGTCTGGTACATCAACAAACAGGGGAGAAGCAGGTCTCATCCTCTTTGTTGCGAGGCCATGAGAGTGTGGGAATGGGCGATATCCACCAACCGCTTTCTCATTGCAACGCACATTATGGGATGGTCCAACATCCTAGCAGACAGGCTCAGTCGTTCGATTCTGACCCCATACAAATGATCTCAATCCTCTAGTAGCGAAGCAAATATTTGCCCAATGGGGGCAACCCTGTTGCGATCTTTTTGCCTCTCCTTCAAATACCAAATGCAACAGTTACTTCACTCTAATCCCCCCTCAGGGGGAGTCCCCAAGAGACTCTAGTACATGCTTGGCCTCCCAGTCTCCTTTATGCTTACCTTCCATTGCCCATGATTGCTGAAACTCTTACAGAAAGCCAGTCGGCTGGGGAGCAAAATGATCCTCATTGCCCCATTCTGGCCTCATCAAACGCGGTTCCCCTACCAGTTGTCTCATTTGATTCATCCATCCTGGATTCTGGATCCCCTCCCAGATCTCATTACTCACCCTCTGGGTCTTCCGACCCCCAACCTGGTCAACCTCAAGCTGACGGCTTGGTTGCTCCAGTTCCACTCCTGATGAGGACTCCCGGAATCTCCTCACCAGTCAAAGCCATCCTAGTAGCAGCACATAAACCTTCCACCAGAAGGGTCTATCGGAGTAAGTGGAAACGTTTCTCCATCTGGGCGGAGCACCATCACTTAGATCCTTTCATGGCACCTCTTGCTTCAGTTTTGGATTTTCTAACTACCCTTTTTCATCAAGGGGCTAGCTGCTCTACAGTCAAGGTACAACTAGCAGCGATTTCGCATTATCATGTAGGGCATGAATCGAGCCCTCTAATTACTTCCAAGCTTTGTAAAGCTTTCCTCAAGAGTACCTTCCTTCTCAGACCTCCAGTCAGGGAAGTAGTACCCCCATGGGATTTATCTTTGGTTCTACAGGCCTTGACAAGCCCCCCTTTCGAGCCGGCGGCTACGGTTGATCTTAAATACCTCTCTTGGAAGACGGCCTTCCTGGTGGCCATTACTTCAGCTAAAAGGGTCTCTGAGCTTCAGGCTCTGTGTTAAACCACCGTATTTAGCCTTCCATCAGGATAGAGTTTACCTCAGGATCAATCCGTCCTTTCTGCCTAAGGTATCTTCAGAAGCCAATATTAATCTATTAATCTTCCCGTGTTCTTTCCCAACTACCAGAACAAAGGAGAATACAAACTGCATTCCTTGGATGTGCACAGACAATTACGCTTTTATATTCATCGAACTGCTGGTCATAGGCAATCTGACCAGTTGTTTGTCTCCTTTGCCAAAACCAATTTAGGCAAGTCAATTTCTAAAGTTACCCTGTCACGGTGGATAGCTAGTTGTATCCTCTTGGTATATCAGAGTTCGGGAAGGCCTGCACCAAAGGGAGTCCGAGCTCATTCTACTAGGGCCGTCGCTACTTCGGCGGCTTTTAAATCTAGGGTCCCCTTGGTTGATATTTGTTCCGCAGCCACTTGGGCTTCATCTCACACCTTTATCAGCCATTACAAACTGGATGTTGTCTCCAGAGGTAGGGTGTCCTTTGGCTCTGCAGTGCTCCGGAATATTCTTCCATAACGGCCACCCAGGATTCAGGTAGCTGGGGACTCTGTCCCAAAGGTTGCTGAAAAATGAAGTGCCTACTTCAGATTAAGAAGTTATGTACTCACCATAACGTTCCATCTAAGTAGGTATCTTCATTTGTCTGCAACCAGCCCCCCCTCCTTCCCCCTGACCTATATGATGTTTAGGATCTGTCTTAGATAAGCCCCTTCCGGGGCACAGTAACAGTTGTTATATCGGGCAAACTTGATCTGAGGTCAGTCAGGGTTGGCAGGGGATTATGGGTAAAGGGAGGAGCTAGGAGCTCGGATCTATGCTGTGATAGAAGTTGCCAGCTCGGATCCGAAATTGGATCCGTATCCCAAAGGTTGCAGACAAATGAAGATACCTACTCAGATGGAACGTTATGGTGAGTACATAACTTCTTATTTTCCTCTAATGAGATTTTACTAGTAAATTTCAAAAAAGAGGTGGTGATATGCAAATATTTTAAAAATAAATCAAGTTCTCTCTGTGTTCCTCCCCACAGAAAAAAACATGTCGTCCACAAACCGAGTATACCAAATCAAATTTCTCTTGTACTCTTTCAGTAAAAATTAGTTACATTCCCATTCAACTAATGCAAGGTTGGCATAGCTGTTGGCACAAGGAGTGCCTATCGCTACGCCAGTCTTTTGAAGATAATACTGATCTCTAAAGCTGAATAAATTATTTTCTAAGATGATTTCCAGTAATAAACATAAAAGATTTACTTTGTCAATGGTATAAAAATGTTTTGCATTCAATAGGCTTTTAATATTCTCAATTCCCCAAGCATTAGGAATGACAGTAAATAATGAAACAATATCTAGTGTAACAAATAAATATTCACAATCAATGTCCTTTGTTTCATTATATAATGCTTGCAGGAACATTTTAGTATCCTTCAATACACTATCAAGTCTCTTAACACTGGATGTAAACATTTCTCTATGTAAATCGACAGGGGCTCTCTGTCACCCATCCTTTACTAGAGACAATAGGTCTCATAGGAGGAATCTGAATTTTTGTGTACTTTGGGTAGCCCATACATAGTTGGATATAAAGGGGCCTCAATGATAAATTATTTGAACAATTCTTCAGAAATCATTCCACTAATAAGGTCAAACAACATAATAGAAATTCTATCTGCTATTCCCTTGGCTTGCAATCGAGTTATTTTTTTTATAAGTATCCTCTTCATTCAATAGCAACTGCATTTGAGCAACATACAAGTCTTTATCAAGGACAACTACCCCTCCCCCTTTATCGGTGGGTCTGATTTCAATAGAGTGTAAAGACTAATTCAAGTAATGCATCGTTCTCATCTTTCCTCAAATTAAAGTAACTAGGTGCAGTACCTTTATCAAATATTTTCCTAATCTCATAGTCACAAACCAATACAAAGGTATCAACAATCGGATGCATTTTAGGGAAAAAACGTGATAGGTTTAACAAAGGTGACTTTCAGTGTCAACATTTTTAAAAATAGTTTTCAGTGTTAAAGTTCTAGTAAATAAACTCCGCTCCTGCAGAATATTTCCAAGGTCAGTCTTTTGTGCTGGAATAAGAGACAGTCCTTTAGTCAATACCAATAACTGCGCATTGGTCAGGGGTATATTAGAGATGTTTAAAACAAAACCTTTGAAGTCTTGCTTCTCGTAAGTTTCTGCAGATATTCTGCAGGAGCTGAGGTTATTTGCTACAACTTTTGAAAACTATTTTTAAAAATGTTGACAATGAAAGTCATTACCTTTGTTAAACCTAGCACGTTTGTCCCTAAAATGCATCCGATTGATACCTTGTGACTACGAGATTAGGAAAATATTTAATAAAGGCACTGCACCTAGTTACTTTAATTTGAGTAAAGATGAGAATGATGCATTACTTGAATTAAAGTCTTTACAATCTATTGAAATCAGACCAGCCGATAAAAGGGGAGGGGTAGTTGTCCTTGATAAAAGACTTGTATATTGCTCAAATGCAGTTACTATTGAATTAAGAGGATGCTTATCAGAAAACAACTTGATTGCAAACCAAGGGAATAGCAGATAGAATTTCTATTATGTTGTTTGACCTTATTAGTGGGATGATTTCTGAAGAATTGTTCAATTACTTTATCACTGAGGCCCCTTTATATTCAACTATATAGAGGCTACCCAAAGTACACAAAAATTCAAAGATTCCTCCTGTGAGACCTATTGTCTAGTAAAGGATGGGCGACGGAACCCCTTTGATTTACATAGAGAAATGTTTACATCCACTGTTAGAGACTTGTGATAGTGTACTGAAGGATACTAAAATGTTCCTGCAAGTGTTATATAATGAAACGAAGGACATCTATTGTGAATATTTATTACACTAGATATTGTTTCATTATTTACTGTCATCCCTAATGCTTGGGGAATTGAGAATATTAGAAGCCTATTGAATGCAAAACATTTTTATACCAATGACAAAGTAAATGTTCATTACTGGAAATCATCTTAGAAAATTATTTGTTCAGCTTTAGAGATAAGTATTATCTTCAAAAGATTGGCGTAGCGATGGGCACTCCTTGTGCCAACAGCTACGCCAACCTTGCATTAGTTGAATGGGAATGTAACTCATTTTTACTGAAAAGGGTACAAGAGAAATTTGATTTGGTATACTCGGTTTATGGACATGTTTTTTCTGTGGGGCGGCACACAGAGAACTTGATATTTTAAGAGTATTTGCATACCACCACCTCTTTTTTTGAAATTTACTAGTAAAATCTCATTACAGGAAATAGATTTTTTTAGATGCGAAGCTGAAGAAATCTGATGTTTTTGGAATACAAACCAGCATTTACAGGAAAACCCACCAGAAGGAATGCCTTGTTACACAGGAATAGCATGCACCTGAAGTTTATTGGGAAAAATGTAGTGAAAGGGCAGATCCTCAGATTGATGAGAGTTTTTAGAGAGAGGGTGCTTAAACATTTTTAACAGCTATGTACTTGAGTTAACTAGAGAAAGAAGTACTACAGGGAAGGCTTATTTCTCAGAAAGAACTCAATATATCACACAAATAATAGATGCAATAATAAACGTAGGGTCTCCCTTACTTATACTAGTGATATCAGCACTTTGTGATGTTTTCAAAAGAAATTGGAATATTCTAAAAACCGTTGAGAGTTGGATGGATTTTTGGATGATGTACCTAACTTTGCTTTTAAAAATAAGTCCCTGAAACGTCAACTTTGTTATGGTACTAAAAATGGTGAGTTGAATAGTATTTCTCAGGGAAGAGATACCTACACTTGCAGGAATTGTTCAGCCTGCAAGTATCTATATACCCTTGTACGACCTTTGTGCATCCACGTTTATATTTTGAGTTACAAGCTAGACACTATTCTGACTGTAGGACTAAAAATATAGTATACTTTGCATTCTGTGAAACATGTAATGCCTATTATATAGGTAAAATGAATCAAATGCTAAAGGAACATATACAAGAGCATTACAGAGACATTCAAAGTAAGAAGGAAACTAATGCCCTAGCTAAACATGTGGAGGCAGAAGGCAAGTCGCATTGCTTTAAATTCCTAGTTCTAGCGATTTTAGAAGGAATTAGAGGGGGTGACATCAAAAATAGAAATGAGATTGCAGAAGAGAGATGGATCCTTAGACTAAATGCTCATACACCACCAGGAATTAATGAAGTTGTTTCCCTAAAACCCCTCTTGAAAGCTAGGGCGCTTAGGCATTAAGTATGTTATATTTTTATGTTTGCACTTGCAGTTCTATGCACTTTTTATTTATGATGTGAATATATATTTTTTAGATAATTAATTTTATATTAGATGACTAACTGCATTTATTGATGTTTTAATAAATGAGTATGTGCTTAAAAGAAAGTTTGTGAATCAATTACATTCAGTCTGATGAAGCGGTCAGTGAGATTATGAAAGCACTTACTCCTTTTATGTGATTTTTATTAAAGTGGACTTTTCATAGCAATGATTTGGCTCAGCTTTGTTTTTTACTATTAGAATTGACGCAGCCATAGAACCTAGGGCCTAAAGAACTTCCCTTGCAGAGGCTGTTTGAGAAAGAATCACCCGGAGTTGAAGCCTCCATCGATGGAGTCTGAAATGGGAGTGACAACAGACAGGACTGAGTACTGAACATACTCCAAGGAACTCTGCTGTGTAGGGATAAGGTTTGATTTCTCCCAATGTATCGTTATTCCCAACAATTTTGCCAGAGTATGGTGTAGCACTGTTACCAGAAGATGCTTGGTGGGGGAGGTAAGGAGACAGTCATCTCGATATGGAAACACCCGGAATCCTTTTAGTCTCATGTGAGCTGTTACCACTGCCATACATTTCGTGAACATTCTGGGGGTTGTAGAGAGACCAAACTGCAGGGCATGGAATTAATGACTGGCACCTACGCAGACTCCTGAAGCGTTTTGTCCATCTTGATGTGGTAATATGCATCCCAGAGATCTATCTATAGAGCACATCCAATAGCCTTCTCTTAAAAAAAGAAGGATGGACTGAACCATGACCATCCAGAATTTGGTTTGGGTGACAGACTTGTTTAAACTGCTGAGATCCAAAATGGGTCTCCAGTCCCCCCGTCTTTTTTGGCACCAAAAAGAATCTCGAGTAAAATTCAGATCCGTGCTGGTCTGGTGGGACTGGTTGGATGACTAGCTTTATAATCTCTGAAGCTTCTTCCCTTTGACTGGGAAGAACATTGGGACATTTTCTTGGAAATTTTGGCATACAAGAAAGGGGAATAATGTTCTGCACCCAATGATCGGTGGCGAAAGAATAACAGGCAGCTTTGGTGCAGAGAGAAACTACCCGACTGCTTCCAGAGGTAAGCAATCGAGTCCCTGCAGCCTTGGTTGCGACAACCCCCCCCCATAGGGGCATCTTCTGGAATGGTTACCCCCTCTAACTCTGGGAGTATCACCACGTGCAGCACGGAAGGGACCCTGAGATTTCTTAAGCCACACTTTCCCACTCCTCTGATTCCTGGAGAAGGTACGTTGAGGGTTGGAAAACCGTAGGTCTATGGCAGACAGGGTTTTTCCGTCTTGCTCGCATCTGGCTAGTGTGTCCTTTACTTTGGAGCCAAAAAGGGACGAAGCTTCAATGGAAGCATTCAGAAAGGAAGACTTGAAGGGATCCACGAGGTCACAAATGTGCATCCAAGCATGACGCCTTAATGCCAGAACCCACTGCTCTAGCCGCCCCTTCGGTCACGTGTGAGAGCAACCTCATGTACGAGTTGGATATTGATTCCAGGGTTGCGAGCTGCAAGGCAACTTTGTCCCCAACCTCAGACAACTGCCCTGTGAGTTCCCCAGAGAGTTCGGCAATCAAGTGCCTCTGGAGCCTCTTAAAGTGTGCCAAATAATTCAGGGATTGGTCTAGCAAAGGTCCCTGATGCAAAAACATGCTTCCCAAGTCTGTCCGCCTGGGTGGGTGGACAGCAGGACTTTCCCTCAGCAAAATCCTTTTTTTGGCCACCACCATAGCATCAACTGGTAACTCTATGGACCAGTGCGGGTTCTGCTTGGGAGGTGAAAGAGTTCTGTCTGGTCTCGGGGGGATTGCCTCAATGGAATCAGGGTTCTTCCACGCGTGCTGCACGACGAGCTCGTTAGTAGGCGGGGTCACCCAAGAGGTAGAAGGCCGGGTACGAAAAGCCTGCAGGAACACAGACTCCTCAGATGAAGGGTTGGAGGGATTCTAGTCACTTTTCTGCGTTAACATCTCCAGGATGTCTCCAAAGGAGACATCAGAAGGTGACCATGGGGACCCTTGTTAGTCATCATAATCCGTGTTTTCCGTTAGGGTGAGTCCAAGTGCTTCCTATTGCACATCATCTTTCGAGGGGGCTCCTCAGTGGTGGGTCTCTGAGGAGGACTCGGAAGAGTGGGTACCCTGAACAGAGGTGTGCTGTGGCTTCTCTGCCCGGTGTCCCATGGGGGGGTGGTCTGTGACAGCTGTAGCTCAGGGGGTGAAAACTGGGGTTCTGACATCAAAGGAGTGCTGCCAGAAGAAAGAGCACTCTCCATCGCGTGGAAAGCAGGCTCGCCTGAAGAGAGATGGAAGCCCGGAACAGAGAAAACCTTGGGACCGGGGTCACACCCCGCTCCGATGAACTAGCCCCCATGAATGGAGCCTCAAGCAGGATCAGCACGGATGCAGCGATCGGCGCCAATGAAAGAACAGAGGAGTGTCTGCACCATATCCCGGGCCAACTGTCCCCCATCCCCAGATTGAGGAAGGACCGGTTCGGCGGGAACCGAAGACCAAAGGGACAAACTCAGAGCCAGAGTGAGATGCACCATAGGTGCCAAAGTGAAAGGTTCCAAGAAGGATGTTGGAGCAGAAGGCTTTGGAATAGAGACGTTCGAAGGAGGAGTGTAAGATGGAGTCCGTGGATAAGGCAACCCAAGTCCTGCAGCTGGATGGGTCTTAGAAAGTGAGGAAATCCCCTGGCTACCAACAGCTGGTCTACAAGACACACGACGTCGTGTTCTGAAAGGCTCCTAGTGGAGCTAGTAGATACTCTAGATGGAGAGTCAGGACGTTCAAGGAATGGGGTATACGCTTGGCCCAGAAAAGTACAGTTGCGTACACTTACCATAAATGTAGATGTTGAGAGTATTCACTGTTGCAGTCATCACATTTGGGTCATTTGCCTGCAGGTAGCCCTCAGCTGGCCTGAATACTGGAGTCTTCGGATTTCTGCGTCAGATGCGGTCGCTTCTTCCTTGACGTCAGGTTGTCAGGAGTATAAAACATGCAGCTGACGCCATTACATCAGTTTTTCTTGCCCCAGATGTCACGTGCCCCCACAACAGGAAGCAATTGTATGGTATGGTATGCCCCCAGCAAAAAGCAAATACACATGATATAGTATATGCCAAACAAGAAGGAAAGGTAGAGGCAAGAGAAGTCAGGGGGGGCTGGAGGGAAAGTAACCAGGACTGCAACAGTGAATACACTTGAACATCTAAATTTATGGTAAGTGTACACAACTGTACTATGTTCTTCATGTTTCACTGTTGCAGTCATCACATTTGGGTTGATTCCCAAAGCTAAGGAAGGGAGGAAGTTAGAGCATTAGGGCCAGCTATTAATCCCTGCAAGACTGCAGAGGCAAATCTAGCTCTGGATTTAGAAAAGATAGGCAAGTGGTAATGCTTGGTGAAGGTATGTACAGAGCTCCAAGTAGCAGCTTCTAGGATGTCCCTGGTAGGGACCCCTCTCACACATACTGCAGAGGTAGATGCAGCCCTGGTGGAATGTGATCTTATTCCCTGTGGGGTAGGTTTTCCATGGTGCTTGTAGCAGAAATGGATGCAATGGGTTATCCATTTGGAAATGGTTTGCTTTGAAATGGCCTTCCCCTCTGCCCCTGCAGTAAAGCTAACTAGCAGCTGCTCAGATTTTCTGGTAGGCTTAGTCCTGTCCAAACAGAATCTAAGTAGTCTGTGAATGTCCAGAGAGTGCAGTATTCATTCCTCTGTTTTGTGGATTAGGGAAAAAAGTAGGCACATGAATGGATTGATTTAGGACCACAAAAGACACCACCTTGGGCATAAAGGAAGGATTAGTCCTGAGGGAAACCCTGTCCGCATGGGAAAATAATGAAGGGTTCCACTGCAATGAGGGTCTGTAATTCAGACACTCTTCTAGCTGAAGTAATGGCTAGAAGGAAGGCTGTTTTCCAATAAAGGAATTTCAGCTCTGCTGTAGCAGCTAGTTCAAGGGAGGGGGGGGGGTGAGCTTTTCCAATACAAAGTTAAGGTGCTAGGCTGGAGTGGGAGCTCTCCTGCGGGGCCTTAAATTCCTGGCCCCTGTAAGGAATTGCTTTAGCAAGGGGTGAGAGAAGATGGGTGGGCTCAGTATTATAATGTGCTGAAATGGCAGAGGCATGAATTTCAATTGAGAAGGATAGGCCCTTGTGGAGCATTTCTGTTAAGTACTGTAGAATATGAGGTAAGCTGGGTACTGCTGTGCCCATCCCCTGAGCTAGGCTCCAGGAACAGTAGCTTTTCCACTTTTCAGCATAGGATTTCCTAGTACTAGGCCTCTTTGCCTCCGGAATGACATCTAGTACCTGCTTACTGAGGGATGCTAGGGGAGAGCTTAAGGCATTAGCCAGGCTGCAAGGTTCAGGGTTTGAAGCTGAGTGCGCAGAATCTGGCCCGCCTGCTGGGACAGCAGGGAAGGGGTCCAAGGCAGGTGCCATGGTTGTCGCAGTGTCACAGTGCACAACGGGGTACACCAGCGCTAGCGTGGCCAGTCTGGTGCAATCAGTATTGTCCTTGGCTTGTCCTGTTTGATATTTATTAGGACTTTCGAGAGGAGAGGCAGAGGGAGAAAGTCAAACAGAGAGCTTTCCCAGGTAAAGGATAAGGCATCCACTTTCTAAGCTTGACTGCAGAAAGTCCTTGTGCAGAATTTGTCCAACTGGTAGTTCTGAGGGGAGGCAAACAGGTCTACCTCTGGAGTCCCCCATTTTTTCCTCACAGAGGTTGAATATTTTTAGTTCTAGTTTTCATTTGTATGGGTCCAGGAGATTTCTGCTCATCTGCCAGTGAATTTAGCTTGCCTGGCAGGAATTGAGCTTGTAGGTGCACTTGGGTAGCTCAAGGCTCTGTTCCACAGCACCATGGCTAGCCTGCAGATAGGGTACAAGTGGGTTCTCCCCCTGCTTATGTACCACATATAACTGTGGTGTCTGTCTTTACCAATAGTTGTCCTGGAAGAATGCGGTCTTTGAAGGCTATCAGGGAATTCTGTACAGCTAACTTTTTTTTAATAGATATGCAGGTGCATCTGTCTCGGATTCCATTTGCCCTGAATGCACTGCTCTGCCAAGTGAGCCCCCCCATGCATAGTCTGATGAGTCTGTTGTGAGGGTTTGGGCGGCAGGGGATAGAGTGAAAGGTAGCCCCTTGTGGTAGTAGGCCTCTACCCACCAAAGGAACTCTGTCTTTTTACAAGGAATAATAGGAATCATTGACTCCAGGTCCTGAGAATGTTGACACCATAGGCTTTTTAGATACCATTGTAGTTTCCTCATATGCAGTCTTGCATATGGAATTAGTAGAATGCAAGATGCCATAAAACCCAGGGCATGCAGAATTTTCCTTGCAGATAGGTAGGGTTTTGTGGCCAATAGTTTGAAATAGGTTGTCAAATAAACTTGTTTCTCCGGAGTGAGGAAAGCCATCTGGGAAGTTGTATTCAAGCTTGCTCCCAGGAATACAGTCTGCTGGCAGGGTACTAGGTGAGATTTCTTTTCGTTTATGGTGTACCCTAGTGAGGTTAGAAGTTTCTTTACGAATGCCAGATGTTGTAATAGCAAGTCCTGGCTTTCTGCCTGAATCAGACAATCGCCCAAGTATGGGTATATCTGAATATTTCTCTGCCTGCAAAATGCAATGGCTGGAGCTAGACACTTTGTGAATACCCTGGGCACAGTAGATAAGCCAAAGGGAAGTGCATAGAACTGATAGTGCATGGTGCCTGCCCTGAAGCGTAGGTATTTCTTGCAAGATTCCCTTACTGGAATGTGCAGGTAAGCTTCCTTTAAGTCTAAGGTTGCCAGCCAGGCATCTTTGCCTAGCAAAGGAAGAAGCTGTTGAAGTGTTATCATTTTGAATTTTGGGATTACCAGAAAGGTGTTTAGAATAGAGAGGTCCAGGATAGGACACCAGGAGCGGTCTTTTCTGGGTACCAGGAAAAGTCTTGAACAAAAACCTTGTCCCCTTTGTTCTGCTGGGACATGACGAATAGCCCTGATACGTAGAAGAGAGAGAACCTGCTGTTGGGCCTCCGCCCACTGATTTGGGGGTAGGTCTGGCCAACCGTTTGGGGTTGGTAGTATGCGGAAGTGGAATCTGTATCCTTGGGAAACTATGTTCAAAACCCATTTGTCCTGGGCAATGAGTTCCCAGTTCTTTGCATGCAGGGCAAGCTTTCCTCCTAAGGGAGGATGCAGTTGAGCAGGGCTTGGAAGGTTAATGTAAAGTCATTGTGCCATTTTTCCGTAGGGGGTGGCTTACTACTCCCTGTTTGGAAGTGGGAGCCCTCCCACTGCTTAGGCCTGTGCGCAGACAGACTTGTAGCCTAGGTGGTCTGCTGTTCCTGGGTTTGGACTGAAGACATAGAAGGGACTGGAAAGGACCAGTTCACTGAAGGCCAATGCCTACTGAATCTGGGAGGCTACACTTGTAGGAAATCTTTTAACAGTTTGCAAATATTTAGCTTTTTCCTCCATCCTTTTGAGGACTTCTGCTTTGTTGCCAAAAAAGGTGGTCTTGGTTTAAGGGAGCATCCAGTAATTTAGCTTTTACATGATCTGGCAAGTTTTGTTCCTTAAGCCAAGCATGCCTTCTAATTATAGACCCAGTGACAGCAGCCCTGCAAGATGCTTCTAAAGAGTCAAAACCACATTGCAAAGTATGTTTATCAACTTGTTCTCAAGTATGCATTAAATCCTGTAATTCTTTCTGTTCAGTACAGTCAGGAATCATTTCCTGTAAGTAGCCCCATAACATGCTGCTGATACTTTAACATATGAAACTGGCAATGTAAAGCCCTAATAGCCAAAGTAGCAGAAGTGTATACCTTCTTACCCCACCTGTCTAAGGCTATAGAATCTATCAGAAGGGGTAGGATTTTTGGCAGCAGTAGTCTTAATGCCTTTTGGTCCTTGGGAAATGGTCGCTGGATCCGCAGAAGGATTCAAGAGGAACTTGAGAGTCAGGTACTCTTTAGTACCTGTCAGGTTTTCTGGGAGCTGGAGGTAAAGTGTCTGGGGTAAGGCTAGATTCCAAGAAAGCATCATCTACAATGTCCAGAACAGGAGGGATAGCTAATGGCCTGTGTTGAGGTAGTAGTAAGAGTTCCCCAAGTCTCTTTCTGGCTCAGAGTAATCCTGGCTTTCCCAGCAGAAATGCTCCCCAAGTGTGTGCAAGGTCTCACGGAAAAAAAATCCTCTGGAGGGGAAGCAGAGGGAATAGAATCCTCTGCATCAGAATCCTCATAAGTAGATAAGGGCAAATCCTGGTAATCAGAAGGAACTGAAATATCAGATTCCTGATCAGAAGAATCAGACAGAAAATAAGTTCTAGGTCTCAGAGGTGGAAGGCTGGCTTCTCCTAATTAAGGTAATAAAGTCTTCAGCCATTCTAAGCATTTGTTTCTTATGCAAATGGGCCTGAGTCTGCAGTTCGGTCGTCTGTTTTCTAGGCGTGGTGCATGTTTTAAGGCCTGGAACAAAACGATGGCGTCTGTTTAACATGAATGTCTGTAGGCCTGAATACACCCTCAGAAGCCGGTGCCTGCACAGCGGCTCCAGATCCATCCAAGGTAGAGACATACGCAGGTTCCACAGTCGAAGAAGCATGAATGGGTCTCAGTAGAGGCCTGCGAATCAGAAGTAGTGGCTATCGGGCTGCGAAAGCGCCTCACTGAGTAGCAGCGGACTGGCGACTAGCTTAGCGGAAGCGTCGTTGGCAGTTTTGGAGCTATGCAGTCTGTCTTTATCCTTACGTTTTTTCAGAATATCGGTAATCGGATGGCTTGATGAAGCCATTTCGGAGTACGAAAATAATTAGCTGCAAAAATAGCCAGACGATGAATAGTTTGGGTGTTGAACAAGGCACAAAACCGACAGAGGGGGACGTTGTGGTCTGGGCCTAAACAAGGGATGCAGTAAGAATGAAAATCTCTAGGAGGCATTTGCTTTCCACAGGTAAGACTTTTGTTAACTTTTACTGACATCAGTTAGAGCAAGAAAAAAGGATCCCCAACGGGGTACTTAGCTTTTTTGAAGACTTCGGGTCTGAAACTCGAAAACAAATTTTCAGGAGTCGGTGGGGCGGCACTTGCGAACTGCTTCTGCTACCGCACGGCAAGAAAGACTGATGTAATGGCACCGGCTGCAAGTTTTATACCCCTGACTACCTGACGTCAAGGAAGAAGCAACAGCATCCGACGCAGAAATCCGAAGACTCTGGTATTCAGACCAGCTGGGGGCTACCTGGAGGCAGATGACCCCAAATGTGATGACTGCAACAGTGAAACACGAAGATCATCAGTCTGTTACAAAATGGAAACAGATGGTGTAGTCAAAGGTGTGCCCTGAGCTGAAATAGCTACAGGTGCCAAAGTCGAAATACGCGCAATAAGGTCTATGATTGGTGCCGGAGGCAGGACCAGTGGCAAAACAGGCATCGGTATAGAAGGTATTGAGATGGTCAGAGCAGAGGAAGGCAGAGCCGAAGAGGCAGATTTATGCTCAAACGATAACTTGGGGACCTTAGATTTCCCAGGCTTGCTCTGATCACCCAGTGAAGGAACAGAATGGGATCTCTGTCCTTAGGAGGGGGTTGACACCTCCATCACAGAAATGGCCTCTGAGAAGGGAGACTTGAGTAACCCCTTCAGAATGAGTTTATTTTTGGCTCATTAAGACTGCATTGGCTGAAGCTCTGACAAATATTACATAGAGGCTGCACCAAAAGGTGGGCCACTCCCAAACAGTATACACAGTCATCACTGTTAGGTAACTTGCCCGTACAAGTAGTACAATGCTTAAAGCCTGAAAAAAAGTTATGTCTTACCATAACGTTCCATCTGTGTTGTAGATCTTTATTTATTCATTACTGTTAGGACTTCAGTTCCTTCCTCGGAACCGACATGACCGTTACCAAGCTCACGCCAGCCAAAAACTCTTAGCCAAGACCTACCAACAATGCCCCTCTCAGTCTCTTTAGATTGAGTTTGCCCGCCATTATAGTATAGAAGTAATAGTGATAGTAAGAGGCTCTGTATAAGCAGATACCTTAATAAGGAAATCCTAAAGTCCACCAGGAGTCCAGGCAGGGGAAGGAGGGCGGGAAGTAATGAATGAATAAAGATCTACAACAGAGATGGAACGTTATAGTAAGGCAACTTCTTTATCGGATGTAAATCTTTATTCATTCCTTACTGTTAGGACAGAGTCCCCAGCTACTCGAGTCCTGGGTGGCCCTAAGGAAGTACATTCCTGAGCATCACAGACAAAAAGATGCTTGTCCCCTGGAGACCAAATCCAATTTGTAATGAGTGATAAAGGTAGGTCGTCTTCCCCAAGTGGCTGCTGCACAGATGATATCCATGAAGGCTCTGGAATGAAAAGTTCACTGAAGTAGCCATCAATCTAGTAGAGTGAGCCTTTATTTTCGAAGACAAGGATTGTACAGTTGTGTACACTTATCATAAATGTAGATGTCAGAGTGTATTCACTGTTGCAGTCATCACACTTGGGTTGTCTGCCTGCAGGTAGCCCTCAGTCGGCCCGAATACCAGAGTCTTGGGATTTCTGCGTCGGATGCTGTTGCCTCTTCCATGACGTCAGGGGTATAAAAAGTACAGTTTTGTACCTACCATAAATGTAGATGTTAGAGTGCTAATACAGCTGCAGTCATAACAGATGGGTTCTCCTGCCGTCAGGCGGGTCCTCGGTCGGCCGAATTCCAAAGTCTAGGTCCGGCGTCGGTTGTCGTCGCTTCTTCCCTGACTTCAGTGCAAAGTACAGTTTTGTACCTACCATAAATGTAGATGTCCGATAGGAATGCATCTGCAGTCCTTACAAATGGGTAGTCCTGCCGTCAGGCAGCCCTTCGGTCGGCCGGATTCCAAAGTCTGGGTCTGGCTTCGGCTGGTGTCGCACTTCACCCATCATCGCTGCAGTTTTTCGGGTATAAAGGCATCAGCCGATGCCATTTTCCTCAGTGTTTCTTGCCCCAGATGCCAGGTGCCCTTTTGGATGGCTAAATTTGGATAAATGCCAATGTTTCCAACTAGTAGAGAGCAAACACATAAAATAAGCATGTATGTACATATACAAATACACCATAATAGATCCCCCCCAAGCTAGCTGAAGGATGGCAAATACCCTAGGAGTACCACAGAGGGGAAGGTGGGTGGGTAATCCTGACTGCAGATGCATTCCTATCGGACATCTACATTTATGGTAGGTACAAAACTGTACTATGTCCTTCAAGGATGCATCTGCAGTCCTTACAAATGGGTAGAATACCATAGCTAAACTAGGGGAGGAGGAAAAAGGAGAGATTATGGTGTAGTTAGGATCCCTTGCAAAACAGCAGTGGCAAAACCTGCTCGGGATCTAGAGTATAAAGGTAAATTGTAATGCTTGGCAAATGTATGCACGGAGGTCCAAGTAGCAGCCTCTATAATGTCCTTGGTAGCCACTCCTCGTAAGAAAGCTGTGGTAGTGGCTGTAGCCCTTGTGGAGTGAGGCCTGATGTTCTCTGGAGTTTTCTTTCCATGGTAGGAGTAACAAAATCTAATGCAATTTCCTATCCATTTGGAGATTGTCTGTTTTGAAATTGGTTTTCCTTCCTTTCCTGTTGCATATGCTACCAGAAGCTGGTCAGTTTTTCTATTGGACTTGGTCCTGTCCAGGTAGTAGCGCAATTGTCTATGTACATCCAAGGTGTGCAAGAGTCTTCCTCTCCTGTTCTGTGGGTTTGGTAAAGAATGTAGGTAGGTGGATAGCCTGATTTAAAGACACTCTGGATACCACCTTAGGCATAAATGTAGGATTTGTTCTCATGGACACTATCTTGATGGAAGATCAGGAAGGGTTGCACTGCCATTAATGCCTGTAGTTCAGAGACCCTTCTTGCTGAGGTGATTGCCAGCAGGAAAGCAGTCTTCCAGGATAAGTATTGTAATTCTGCTGTTGCTGCTGGTTCGAAAGGGGGAAGTGTCAATTTTTCTAGCACAAAGTTCAAGTCCCATGCTGGCAATGGTGGTTTGGTTCGAAAGGGGGAAGTGTCAATTTTTCTAGCACAAAGTTCAAGTCCCATGCTGGCAATGGTGGTTTCCTGGGAGGTTTTACATTTTTGATTCCTCTCAGAAACTGTCTGAGCAGAGGATGAGAGAAGACAGGAGGATCCAAGCTGTATTCTGCTGAAATAGCTGATGCATGTATCTTGATGGAAGAATAGGACAGGCCTGTATGGAAGAGCTCTGCCAAGTACTCCAGAATGTTGGCTATGTTTACCAGTGCCACATCTTCTCCCTTTGCAGTACTCCAAATGAGATATCTTTTCCATTTTGCTGCATAATTCTTTCTTGTTGAAGGTCTACGAGCCTCAAGGATTATGTCTTTAACCCTTTGGGATAAATTTGGGTTAATTGCTCTTATGTAATGTTCCAGGCAGTTAGCTGCAGAGTTTTCAGGTTTGGATGCAGGATGTTGTAGTTCTTCTGTGTTAACAGTAATGGGATCAGGGGTAGTGTCCATATTTGTTCCCGAGACATGCTCCACAGCAATGGGTACCAATGTTGTCTTGGCCAGTCTGGAGCTATCAGAATGATCCTTGGACGTTCCTCTTTGATCTTCAAAAGCACCTTGTGCATCAAAGGAAGTGGTGGGAATGCGTATGCTGTCAGGTTTTTCCAACTGAAAGATAGGGAGTCCACCTTCCAAGCAAGTGGGTGGTACATCCTTGTGCAGAATTTCTTTAGCTGGTGATTGAGTGGGGATGCAAATAGGTCTATTTGTGGGAATCCCCATTCTCTTGTGATGGCTTTGAAGATGTCCGGATGCAGCATCCATTCGTGGGCATCTGTGGTAGTTCTGCTTAATATGTCTGCTAGAATGTTTTCTTTTCCCGGTACAAAAATTGCTTGTAACTGAATGTTGTAGCTCAGAGCCACATCCCATAGGTCCAGTGCCAGCCGGCATAGAGGATATGAGTTTGTGCCTCCCTGTTTGTTGATGTACCACATAACTGTGGTGTTGTCTGTCCTTATCAACTGACCTTCTTGGAGAAATGGTCTGAATGACTGGATTGCCAATTTGACTGCCAGCATTTCCTTTAGATTTATGTGCAGGCGCTGCTGGTCTTGAGTCCATAAGCCTTGTATGCACTTGCCCAGCATGTGTGCCCCCCAACCGAGGTCTGAGGCATCTGTCGTGATGGTTTGGCTTGGTTGACTGTTGCAGAAGGTCAATCCTGTGTTTGTTTGACAGGCCTGAGCCCACCATAGGAACTCTAGCTTCAGGCATGGGATTATTGGAATTTTGGTTTCTAGGCTGTGCTTGTGTTGGGACCACAAATTCTTTAGGTACCACTGTAGCTTTCTCATATGCAGTCTGGCATGAGGGACCAGAATTATGCAGGATGCCATGAAGCCTAGGGCTTGTAGTACTTTTCTTGCAGTTAGATGGTTCTGCTTTGTTAATGCCAAAAAGTAGAGAGGTAGTTGCTCTTTCTTTTCTGCAGTTAGGAATGCCATTTGTTTTGATGTGTCCAGCTCTGCACCCAGAAAGGTTATTCTTTGGGATGGAATCAGCCTTGACTTTTTTTATATTGACTGTATATCCCAGGGCTTGCAGCAGGTAAATGACTCTTTGTAAGTCTTCTGTTAGCTTGCTTTTGTTGTCCGCTTGTATCAGGCAGTCGTCCAGGTAGGGATAAATTTGGATCCCTGAAGTCTGCAATGAGCAATTACTGATGCCAGGCATTTCGTGAACACTCTGGGTGCAGTAGATAAGCCAAAGGGCAATGCTGAGAATTGATAATGCTCTGATCCTGCAAGAAATCTGAGGTATCTTCTGCAAATTGGTCGTATGGGGATGTGCAGGTATGCCTCCTTGAGATCTAGAGTTACCAGCCAAGACTCCTTGCCCAGCATGGGAAGAAGCTGCTGTAGGGTCAGCATTTTGAATTTTGGAACAATGAGGAATGTGTTTAAAGCGGACAGGTCGAGAATAGGCCTCCATTTGCTCTCTTTTCTTGGTACCAGGAAGAGTCTGGAGTAAAATCCCTTTCCTTGTTCCATAGTTGGTACCTTTTCCACAGCTCTCATTCTTAATAGTTGAGATATTTGCTTTAGAGCTTCTGCCCTTTGAGTATGTGGTAGGTTTGGCATTCCTCTCTTTCCTGGTAGAGTATGGAAATGGAACCTGTAACCTTGGTCTATAGTTTGCAAAATCCATTTTTCCCTTGTGATGCAATGCCAGTTCTTTGAAAATAAGGTTAGCTTTCCGCCTAAGGGTGCTTCCAGTTGTTCCCTGGTAGGCGGTGCCACAGCCAAGTCACTGTGATTGTGTTGTTGTAGTGGTGGTGGCTGCGTCCGTGCCTCGCTGGTTGTTACCTTGCCACTGGCGTCCCCTGTAGGCACCCCTGGATTGGTTTCTGCCTCTTGAACGCCTATTCCTGCCTCTCTGTGACTTAGAGGAGTCCGGAAAGGACCAATTCTTGGAGGGCCAGTTCCTGCTAAACCTTGGAGGTTGAACCTGTTCACTTTGTACAGATTTCGCCTTCTCTTCCATCTTTTTTAGTATCTGCTGTGCAGGGGAACCAAATAAATTGACTTTGTCCATGGGTGCATCCAAAAGCTTTGATTTGACATGGTCTGGTAATGCCTGCTCTTTCAACCATGCATGTCTCCTGATAACTGTGCCAGTCATGGCTGATCTAAAGGAAGTCTCCAGTGCATCATAGCCACATTTTAAAGAATGGTTACTAACCTGCTGTATGTTATGTACCATTTCCTGAACATATTTTTTATCTAAAGATTCTTCAGAGGACAGCTTTTTAGTTAACTGGTCAAGCAAACTCTTGATATTGAATCATATGAAATTGGCAGTTCAAAGCCCTAGCTGACAAAGTAGCAGAGGTGTAAACTTTTTTACCCCATCTCTCTAAGGACCTGGATTCCCTTTCAGAGGGGAGGGGGTTTTTAGTAGATGTAGTTGCTACAGCTTTAGGGCCCTGGGAGATAGTCTCTGGATCTGCAAAAGGAGCCTTGCATAAATGGTGATGAGTGTCCGGGACCCTGTAGAACCTATCGGGCTTAGCAGGGGCCGGAGGTAATGAATCAGGAGCAGTGCAAGCATCATTAAATGCATCATCTACAACAGAAAGAACTGGAGGTATAGCTAAAGGCCTATGTTGTGGCACATGTAGAAAGGTTCTAAGCCTTTTTCTGGAGTCTGAGAAATCTTGGCCCTGCCACTGAAATTGTTCCCTCATAGCATGCACGGTTTCCCCAAAGGAAAATTCCTCAGGTGGAGAGGCTGAAGGAATGGACTCTTCGGCATCAGAGTCTTCGTAAGGGGAATAAGGAGCCTCAGGAGGGTCTGTATGTTCTGAGTCATCAGAGGAATCATCTGTGGATACTGGCTCAGGGGGCTCTGCTCTAGGCCTCTTCTCTGGAGGTGGATGAGAGGTCCTGTCTGGATGAGGCTGGGATCCACGAATTAAAGAAATGAGATCCTCAGCCAAAGAAAGCATATGGGAACTGGTGCTGGGCCTGTGAGGGGGGTTTGGCAGGCACCGTTTTTGAAGCTTTGGCTGCTTTAGCCCTGGCAAAGGCCTTAATAGACATGGCTGCAGGAGGCCTAGCAGCTCCACGTGCAGGGGTTGAAATATCCAAGGGAACAGTGTCTGATAATTCCTGAGAAACCGCAACAGAAGGTTGGATTTCAGAAGCCGATTCTACTGGGTTAGAAGAGGCCTCGGTAGAAGGCATGGTTTCGGCTGAAGAAAGAACCGCTTGCTCGGTTTCAGCCGAAACTGAGACACTCGCGGTTTGCTTAACCGCGGTTTCGGCCAAAACCGCGGACCGCAAGTGTCGGTCCTTTTCTTTGCGTTTTTTGGTAATTTGTGTAGTCGGAATATCCAACGGCATAATATAGGCAAAATCAGAGCCGAAAAACTGCTCAGCAAACTCCGACCGACGTCTAAGCGTCCGTTGGTTAAAAGAAGCACAGGCTAGACAAGCTGCTACGTCGTGGTCTGGGCCTAAACAAGGTAAGCAGTAGGAGTGGAAATCTTTATGAGGTATTTGTTTCCCACAAGTTAAACAGTTATTCACTTTTTCTGACATCGGCTGAGGCAAGAAAGAGTCCCCAATGGGGTACTTAGCTTTTTAGAAGTCTTCGAAGTAGTATTCGGTAGTAGTAATCTCTGGATCTGACCGACCGGCACTTGCGAACAGCTTCTGCTTCGGGTGCCACGCGGCAAGAAAGACTGATGAAAATGGCGTCGGCTGATGCCTTTATACCCGAAAAACTGCAGCGATGACGTCGGGTGAAGTGCGACACCAGCCGAAGCCAGACCCAGACTTTGGAATCCGGCCGACCGAAGGGCTGCCTGACGGCAGGACTACCCATTTGTAAGGACTGCAGATGCATCCTTGAAGGACATCAGGGGTATAAAGGAACCAGCCAACGCCATTTTCTTCAGTTTTTCTTGCCCCAGATGTCAGGTGCCCCCAGAAGGAAGGCAATACATAAATTTGTGTGATAATGCAGTGTAATAAAATCAAGCAAATACATCATAAATGAAAACCCCAATCAGGTTGTAAGAGGATGTGTTAGCCTATAGGCCTGTCCCAAGAGGGGAAGGAGGGAGGGAAACCGGACTGCAGCTGTATTAGCACTCTAACATCTACATTTATGGTAGGTACAAAACTGTACTATGTTCATCGTGCATACAGCTGCAGTCATAACAGATGGGTAGAATCCCAAAGCTAAGAAAGGGGTGGTAGGCACTAGGTGGAACTAGGAGGAGCCAAACTGCCCTGCAGGACTGCAGTGGCAAAGCCTGCTCTAGATTTGGAGTATAATGGTAGGTTGTAGTGCTTGGAGAAGGTATGCACAGAACTCCAAGTGGCTGCTTCCATAATATCCTTGGTAGGAACTCCTCTGAGGAAGGCTGCAGAGGTGGCTGTGGCCCTGGTGGAATGAGTTCTAATGCCTGTAGGGACAGTTTTGCCATGAAAGGAGTAGCAAAAGCATATGCAGTGGGCTATCCATTTTGAGATCGTCTGTTTGGAAATTGGCTTCCCTTGAGCTCCTACCGCATAGGCCACAAAGAGCTGTTCTGATTTTCTGAAAGGCTTTGTTCTGTCCAAATAATAATGCAGTTGTCTGTGGATGTCCAGGGAATGTAGTAATCTCTCCCCTTTGTTTTGAGGATTAGGATAAAAAGGTAGGTAAATGTATGGCCTGATTTAAAGCTATCCTGGTACCACTTTAGGCGTAAAGGACGGGTTGGTTCGTAAGGAAACTCTGTCCTGATGGAAGATGATAAAAGGCTGGACAGCCATGAGAGCCTGTAGTTCTGAAACTCTACGAGCTGAGGTGATAGCCAGAAGGAAAGCTGTTTTCCAGGACAAATATTGCAAATCTGATGAGGCAGCTGGCTCAAAGGGAGGCAAGGTCAGTTTTTCCAGAATGAAATTAAGATCCCAAGCATGTATTGGTTGTTTCCTTGGAGGCCTTAAATTCTTAGCCCCTCTGAGGAACTGTCGTAAAGAGAGGGTGAGAGAATAAAGGTGGATCACTGTTGTATTCTGCAGAAATGGCTGAGGCATGGATTTTGATGGAGGAGAAAGAAAGTCCACTGCTTAAGCAGTTCAGCCAAATATTGTAGTATTTGAGGTAAATTCAGTTTTCCAGGATCCTGGCCCTTTTTCTCATTCCAGACACAAAAAAGTTTCCATTTTGCGGAGTAAGCTTTTCTAGTTGATGGCCTTCTGGCCTCCAAAATGACATCCTGCACCTCCTTGGAGAGTAGGGCATGTTGTGACGCTAAGGAATCTTCCATGCGGCTAGATTGAGTGTTTTTAGCTGGCTGTGAAGAGTTTTGAAACTGTGCTGAGTCAGAAGAGGAGGCATTAGAGGCAGGGTCCATGAAGGGGAATGAGTCAGGCTCCTCAGGAGTGGGTACCAGTGTTGCCTTGGCCAGTCCGGAGCAATGAGGATCATCTTTGGTCTGTCTGCTTTGGTCTTTAATAGAACTTTGGGCAGCAGAGGAAGAGGAGGGAAGGCATAAACTGTCATTGATGTCCAACTGAAGGAAAGAGCATCCACTCTCCAGGCCTTTGGATGGAAGATCCTTGAGCAGAATTTTGTCAATTGATGATTCTTGTGGGAGGCAAAGAGATCTATGTCTGGCCTTCCCCATTCTTGAATTATTTCTGTAAAAACTTTTGGATGCAATTTCCATTCGTGTGGATCTGTCATATTCCTGCTTAGGTTGTCTGCCAGCGTGTTTTCCTTGCCTGGCAAGTACTGTGCTTGTAGTTCCATTTGTAAGTCCATGGCCATGTTCCAAAGTGACATGGCCAGTCTACATAGGGGGTAAGAATGTGTTCCTCCCTGTTTATGTACCACATAACTGTGGTGTTGTCCATTCTTATCAATAGTTGACCTGGTTGTAGAAGGTCCTTGAAAGCTATAATAGCATTTATTACTGCTAGCATTTCTTTTTGATTGATGTGAAAGTGCTTTTCTTTTTGGGACCATTTGCCCTGAATGCACCGGTCTGTCATGTGCACCCCCCCCAGGCGTAGTCCGAGGCATCTGTTGTGATGACTTGATTTGCTTGAGGCTTGCTGAATGGGAGACCTGTGTTTGTTTGACATGCTTGAGACCACCACAGAAATTCCTTTTGCAGACATGGAATTAGTGGTATTATTGTTTCCAAACTGTGGCTGTGTTGAGACCATATGTTTTTCAGGTACCATTGTAGTTTCCTCATATGCAGCTTTGCACATGGGATTAGTAAGATGCAAGATGCCATGAATCCCAGAGCCTGCAGGATTTTCCTTGCAGTCAGCCTGGTGCAATTTGCTAGTGTTCTGAAGTATTGAATTAGTTGCCCCTGCTTCTCTGGCGTGAGGTAGGCCATCTGGGTGTTTGTGTCCAAATTGGCACCCAGGAAAATTATCTTCCGAGAGGGTATTAGCCTTGATTTCTTTTTGTTGACTGTGTATCCCAGAAAGTTCAATAACATTATTACATAAGCCAGATGTTTCAGAAGAATGTGCTTGCTGTCAGCTTGGATCAGGCAGTCGTCCAAATAGGGGCATATTTGTATCCCTTGAAGTCTGCAGTAGGCAATTACGGATGCCAGGCATTTCGTGAATACTCTGGGCGCAGTAGATAAGCCAAAGGGCAATGCAGAGAATTGATAATGGGTTGAACCTGCAAGAAATCGGAGGTACCTTCTGCAATTTTGTCTGATTGGGACATGCAGGTATGCCTCCTTGAGGTCCAATGTTACCAGCCAAGACTCCTTTGCCCAGCATGGGAAGAAGTTGCTGTAGAGTGAGCATCTTGAATTTTGGTACGAGTAGAAATGTGTTTAGGATGGATAGATCCAAAATAGGTCTCCAATCGTTTCCCTTCCTTGGCACCAGAAATAGCCTGGAATAAAAACCTTGACCTTGTTGGTGCGTAGGTACCTCTTGAATAGCTTTCATGTTTATGAGATCTGAAATTTGCCTTTGTGCCTCTGCCCTTTGATTGTCTGGCAGGTTTGGCATGCCTCTCATTTTCGGAAGGGTGTGAAAATGGAATTTGTAGCCTCTGTTTATAATGTCCAGGATCCATTTGTCCTTTGTGACAACATGCCAAATTTTTGAGAATAATGCCAGCTTTCCTCCTAAGGGGGCTGCCATTTGAGACCTGGTTGGAATTCAAAGGGGAAAGTCATTGGGTTTGCTTTCTGAAAGATTGCGAGTTGTCCTCACCACCTCTTTGTGTAGGAGCTTGCCATTGTCTGCCTCTATACGATCCTTGGGATTGTCCTCTGCCCCTCGGGTGCCTGTATCTGCCTCTTTGAGGTCTGTCTGTGGCAGGAAAGGACCAGTTTTTGGAAGGCCAATTTCTACTAAAACGTGGGGGTTGAACCTGTAGAAATTCTTTCACAGTTTGCATTGATTTAGCCTTTTCCTCCATTTTCCGTAATACTTCCTCAGCATTAGCACCAAATAGTACATCCTTTTGAAGAGGGGTGTCTAGTAATTTAGCTTTGACATGATCAGGCAAGGCTTGTTCCTTGAGCCAGGCATGCCTACGTATGACTGATCCTGTAACAGCAGCTCTACATGAGGCCTCTAGAGCATCAAAACCACATTGTAAGGTATGCTTACCCACTTGTTCTGCACTATGCATCAAATCCTGCAACTTCTTCAAGTCTGGTTGTTCAGGTTGTGACATTTTACTTTTCAATTGTGATAACAAAAACTGTTGGTATTTTAGCATATGAAACTGACAGTTTAAGGCCCTCATGGATAAGGTAGCCGAGGTATATACCTTTTTCCCCACCTTTCTAAGGATCTGGAATTTCTCTCGGAAGGCAGTGGATTTTTGGCAATGGAGGCCTTACTCCCTTGGAGCCCTGTGAGATGGTTTCTGGGTCAGCAGCATGGCTTTTGTATAGAAATTGGTGAGAGTCAGGAACCCTGTAGTACCTGTCAGGCTTAACTGGAGCTGGAGGTAGAGAGTCCGGGTTAAGGCAGGCCAAGTAAACATCATCTAGGATGTCCAAGACAGGAGGTATAGCCAGAGGCCTATGCTGGGGTAACAAGAGAAATTCCCTGAGCCTTTTCTTGGAATCTGAATAATCCTGGCCTTCCCAGTGGAAGTGTTCCCTTAAGGTATGCAGTTTCCCCAAATGAGTAATCCTCAGGGGGGGATACAGAAGGGATGGACTCCTCCACATCAGAGTCTTCAAAAGGGGAGTAAGACTGTTCCTGATCATCAGAGTGCTCTGAAATAATGTAGCCCTGGTCAGAGGAGGGGGAATCTTCCTCCACTCTGGGCATTTTGTCCGGTGGGGGCTGAGAACCTCTGATTAGAGTAATTAAATCCTCAGCCATTTTAAGCATCTGTTTCTTAGGCATGGGGCCTGGCGATGGGCCTTGTGTAGCTGGTCTCAGAGTGCATGGTAGCTTTAGACTTTGTGAAAGCCTTGATGGAGAAAGAAGAGGAAGGTCTGAAGACACCTTGAGTGGAGGTGGACCTGTCCACATTCTGTGTTTCAACGCCAAGAGTGGCTTCGGTATCTGTAGTCGGGGTGTGGACCGAGGAGCCTGCGACCTTGGGCACAGGAGACACAGTCAAATATGTGTCGTCGGTAATCAGGGGCTGCGTAGGTGCCTCGCTGAGAACCAGACCACGTGTAGTCGGCTTTGGCGTGGTGTCGGTAGAGGCCGTGGACCTCGTGTGTCGGTCCTTGTCTTTGCGTTTTTTAGACAAAACCGGAGTCGGAGTATCCGACGACATAGTATAGTTAAATGCTTTCCCAAAATAATGTTGGGCGAACTCCACCCGATGCTTAATAGTGCGTTTGTTGAATGTAGCACAGAAGTGACAGACAGAGATGTCGTGGTCTGGGCCTAAACAAGGTATACACAGGGAATGGAAATCCTTATGCGGTATTTGCTTCCCACAAGAAATACAATTATTAACTTTGTCTGACATCGGTCTGAGGCAAGAAAAGTTACCCCAATGGGGTACTTAGCTTTTAAGAAGACTTCGGTTTCCAAATTTTCGTAATCTCAGGAGCTGGCCGGCCCTTGCGAACTGCTTCTGCTTCGGGCACCGCGCGGCAAGAAAGACTGAAGAAAATGGTGTCGGCTGGTTCCTTTATACCCCTGTCGCACTGACGTCAGGGAAGAAGCGACGACAACCGACGCTGGACCTAGACTTTGGAATTCGGCCAACCAAGGACCCGCCTGACGGCAAGAGAACCCATCTGTTATGACTGCAGCTGTATTCACGATGAACATCAAAGTCAACACCATTACATCAGTTTTTCTTGCCCCAAATATCAGGGGTCCCCAAAATAGGAAGCTATTACATGGAATGGAACACTTCCAGTAAAAAGTAAATACCCCTGCCATAAAATATAGCCCAAAAAACAGATATTATAAGTATAGAAAGGACCAGGGGGGGGGCTGGAGGGAGGAAAACTAGGACTGCAACATTGAATACACTTGAACATCTACATTTATGGTAAGTGTACATAACTGTACTATGCTCTTCGTATTTCACTGTTGCAGTCATCACACTTTGGTTGATTCCCAAAACTGACGAAGGGTGGAGGCAGTCAAGTGTTAGGGCTAGCTGGCCTTGTAAGACTGCTGTAGCAAATCCAGCTCTGGATTTAGAAGAGACAGGTAAGTGGTAATGCTTGGTGAAGGTATGTACTGAACTCCAGGTTGCAGCTTCCAAGATGTCCCAGATAGGGACTCCCCTGAGAAATGCTGTAGAGGTTGAGGTAAGCACTAGTGGAATGAGTTCTTATCTCCTGTGGGGTAGGTTTTCCATGGTGTTTGTAGCAGAAACAGATGCAGTGTGCTATCCATTTAGAACTGGTTTGCTTTGAAATGGCCTTGTCCTCTGTCCCTGTAGCAAAGCAGACCAGCAGCTGGTCAGATTTTCTGAAAGGTTTAGCCCTGGCAAGGTAGAACCTAAGCTGTCTGCGCATGTCCAAGGAGTGCAGGATCCTTTCCCCTTTATTCTGAGGATTAGGGAAAAAAGGTTGGCAAATGAATGGATTGGTTTAAAGCAACACTGGATACCACCTTTGGCATAAATGATGGATAAGCCCTGAGGGAAACTCTGTCAGCGTGGAAAATAATGAAAGGCTCCACAGCCATTAGTGCCTGTAACTCATGAGACACTCTTCTGGCTGAATTGATTGCTAGAAGCAAGGCTGTTTTCCAAGAGAGGAATTTTAACTCTGCTGAAGCAGCAGGTTCAAAGGAGGGAAGCGTGAGCTCCTCCAGTTCAAAGTTACAGTCCCAGGCTGGGGTGAGAGCTCTCCTAGGGAGCCTTAAATTGTTGGCTCCTCTTAGGAGCGGTTTGATGAGGGGGTGAGAAAAGAGGTTCAGTATTATAATGAGCTGAGATGGCAGAGGCATGAATCTTAATGGATGAGAAGGATAGGCCTCTGTGGAGCAGCTCTGCTAGGTAATCCAGGATTTGAGGTGTCCTTTCCTTGAGACTGACTCCAGGAACAATATCTTTTCAGAATTGGATTTCCTAGTAATAAGCCTTCTGGCTTCAAGGATGACGTCCAGCACCTGTTTGCCGAGGATTGCAGGTGGTGTATTTAGGGGATAAGCTAGCCTGCAAGGTTTAAGGTTTGTAGCGGAGGATGCACAATCTGTCCCTCCTGCTGAGACAGCAGGGTGGGTGTCTGATGTAGGTGCCAGGGAGGGACTGCCATCTGCGGAGTGGGTACCAGTGCTGGCGTGGCCAGTCTGGGGCAATACAGATTGTCCTTGGCCTGTCCTGTTTGATGTAGGAGGGGCAGAGGAAGAAAGGCATAAATTGAGAGGCTTTTCCATGAAAAGGATAGGGCATCCACCTTCCACAATCTGCTATGAGGACTGCTGGTGCAAAATCTGCTCAATTGATGGTTTTGGGGGGAGGCAAAGATTAGAAGTTTGAAGGAGTTGGTTTCCAGTTTCCACTCGTGTGGGTCCAAGTAGATTTCTGCTTAAGTTGTCTGCCAGTGAATTGTTTGCCTGAGAGTAACTGAGCTTACAAGTGCACTTGGTTGCTCAAGGCTGTGTTCCACAGGGCCATGGCTAACCTGCAGAGTGGGTATGAATGAGGTCCCCCCTGCTTGTTTATGTTGTCCGTTTATCAGAAGCTGTCCAGGAAGAAGGTAGTTGAAAGCTGTCAGAGCATTCTGTACAACTAGCATCTCTTTTTGATTGATATGCAGAGGGATTTGTCTTGGGCTCCATTTGCCTTGAATCCATTTGCCTGCCAAGTGAGCCCCCATGTATAATCTGATGCATCTGTTTGTCAGGGTTTGGGAGGCGGGGGGGGGGGTGAGTGAAAAGACCACCCTTGTTGTGGTTGCATGCCTCTGCCCGCCACAGGAACTCTGCCCTTAGACAAAGTTTCCAGGTCCTGAAAATGTTGGCAACAGAGACTTTTTAAGTACCATTGAGGTTTCCTCATATGCAGTCTTGCATATGGAATTAGCAGAATGCACGACGGCATGAACCCTAGGGCTTGCAGTATTTGCCTTGCAGATAGCAGGGTTTTGGCCATTAGTTTCAAGTAGTTTGTGAAATAAACCTGTTTTTCTGGAGTGAGGAATGCCATCTGGGAAGTTGTGTTCAAGCTTGCTCCTAGGAATACAATCTTTTGACTGGGCAGCAATTGTGATTTCTTTTCGTTGATGGTGTACCCCAGAGAAGTTAGGAGTCCCTTTACAAATGCCAGGTACTGAAGTAGAAATTCCTGACTGTCCATCTGACTCTGGTAATTTTCCAAATATGGGTAAATTTGAATACTTCTCTGCCTGCAGAATGCAATGGCTGGAGCCAAGCACTTTGTGAATACTCTGGGTGCAGTAGATAAGCCAAAGAGAAGTGCAGAGAACTAATGATGCATAGAGCCTGCCTTGAAACGTAGATATTTCCAGCAAGACTCCCTTTATGGGGATGTGCAGAAAAGCTTCTTTTAAGTCTAGGGTGACTAACCAGGCATCCTTGGCTAACATAGGAAAGAGCTGTTGCAGTGTAAGCATTTTGAATTTTGGGACGACCAGAAAGGTGTTGAGAATAGAAAGACCCAGGATGGGGTGCCAAGAGCCCTCTTTTCTGGGCACCAGGAACAGTCTGGAATAAAAACCCTGTCCCCTTTGTTCTACTGAAACAGGTTGAGTAGCTCTGATATTGAGAAGGGAAAGTACAGTTGTGTACACTTACCATAAATGTAGATGTTCGGAGTGTATTCACTGCTGCAGTCATTACATTTGGGTAATCTGCTGGCAGGTTGCCCTCAGTCTGCCTGAATTCCACAGTCTTGGGTCCTGCGTCAGCTGCTGTCTCCTCTTCCATGACGTCAGGGGTATAAAACAAGCAGCCAATGCCATTTTCTTTGTTTTTCTTGCCCCCAATGTCAGGTGCCCCCAAAAAGGTAGCAAAAAAAATAAACTATATATACATGCAACAATACAAACTTTACCTTCATCTACAAGCAAGTACACCACATAGATGTAGAAGATAGTGAAGAAAAGATAAACTCCAGAATGAAAGGGGGATGGTGAGCAGGTAACCTGGACTGGAACAGTTAAATACACTTGAACATCTACATTTATGGTAAGTGTACACAACTGTACTGTTCTTAGTGTTTCACTGTTGCAGTCATTACATTTTGGTAGAATCCCAAAGCTATGGATGGGAGGCTGGAGATAAACAGCATTAGGGGCGGCTATAAGGCCCTGCAGAACTGCAGTGGCAAAGCCTGCCCTGGACTTAGAAAGGCAAATGATAATGCTTTGTAAAGGTGTGAACAGAACTCCAAGTAGCAGCCTCTAGAATGTCTTTGGTTGGTACTCCTCTGAGAAAGGCTGCTGATGTAGCTGCAGCTCTGGTGGAATGAGACCTAATGCCCTTGGATACAGATTTGCCATGGTGTAAGTAGCAGAAACAAATGCAGTGGCTTATCCACTTTGAAATAGTCTGCTTTGAAATAGCCTTTCCTTCTGATCCTGCGGCATATGTCACTAGTAATTGCTCAGTTTTTCTTAGAGCTTTAGTCCAGCTCAAGTAGAATCTTAGCTGTCTGTGTACGTCCATGGAATGCAGAATTCTCTCCCCCTTGTTCTGCGGATTTGGATAAAAGGTTGGCAGATGAATAGTTTGGTTAAGAGCCACACTGGAAACCACCTTAGGCATAAATGAAGGATTGGTCCTCAGAGACACCGTCTGGGTAAAATATGATAAAAGGCTCCATAGCCATGAGTGCCTGTAGCTCTGAGACTCTTCTTGAAGTAATTGCTAGAAGCAGAGCTGTTTTCCATAAGAACTTTAGATCTGCAGTAGCAGCTGGTTCAAATGGAGGCAGGGTGAGCTTTTCAAACACAATTGAGGTCCCATGCAGGTACTGGTGATCTTCTGGGAGGACTTAAATTTCTGGCTCCTCTAAGATACTGCTTTAGTAAAGGATGAGAAAAGACTGGTGGCTCTGTATTGTAATGAGATGAAATGGCAGAGGCATGGATTTTTATTGATGAGACAGTCCTTTGTCAAGCACTGTAATATCTGAGGAATATTTGGTTTTACTGTATCAGTTCGTTGAGCTTGATTCCAAGCACAGAATCGCTTCCATTTATCAGCATAAGATTTTCTAGTACTAGGCCTTCTGGCTTCCAACATGACATCAATCACAGCTTTACTGAGCGGTGTTGTTTGCATAACTACATGATCAGCCATGCTGCCAGGTTCAGTGTTTGAGCTGATTGTGCAGGATCTGCTTGTTTTGCTGGGACAGTAATTGAGGTCTTTGAGGTAAGGTCCAAGCTGGGTATTGAGAAAAGTTCCTTAGGATTGGGTACCAGTACTGGCGTGGCCAGTCTGGGGCAATTAGTATCATCTTTGGTTTCTCGTCTGACTTTTAATAGGATCTTGGGGAGAAGAGGCAGAGGAGGAAAGGTGCAAACTGATAGTTTTTTCCAACTGAAGGATAGGGCGTCCACTTTCCATGCTTGTCTGTGATAAGTCCTTGTGCAGAATCTTTTCAATTGATCATTTTGAGGAGAGACAAATACAGCTATGCCCGGGCTCCCCCATTTCTTTGTTATCATGCTGAAGACTTGTGGATCTAGTTTCCACTCTTGAGGGTCCATAAGGTTTCTGCTTAAATTGTCTGCCAGAGTATTTTGTTTTCCTGACAGGAACTGAGCTTGAAGATGCACTTGGTAAGTCAAAGCTGTGTCCCACAGTGCCATGGCAAGTCTGCAAAGGGGGTATGAATGCGTGCCCCCCTGCTTGTTTATATACCACATAACTGTGGTGTTGTCTGTCTATCAGTAGTTGTCCTGGATGAAGTAAGTCCTTGAAGGCTGTCGGGTCATTTTGAACAGCTAACACCTCTTTTTGGTTGATATGCAGATGCATTTGTTTTGGGGTCCATATGCCCTGAATGCATCTTCCCGCCAGGTGGGCCCCCCATGCATAATCTGATGCGTCTGTTATTTGGCTGGCAGGGGGCAGACTGAAGGATCATCCCATGTTTTGGTGACATGCCTTTGCCCACCATAGAAACTCCTGTTGTAGGCAGGGAATGAGAGGAATCATTGTTTCCAGACTGTGACAATGTTGACTCCATAAACTTTTTTGGTACCACTGAAGTTTCCACACATGCAGTCTTGCATATGGAATCAGTAGGATGCAGGATGCCATGAACCCCAAAGCCTGCAGAGTTTGTCTTGCAGATAACTGGGTTTTTGTTGCCATCAGTTTGAAGTAAGCAGTCAGTTGCCTTTGTCTGGCATGAGAAAAGCCATCTGGGCAGTTGTATTCAAGCTTGCACCCAGGAATGTTCTTTTGAGGGGGTACCAGTTGTGATTTATTTTCGTTTATTGTGTACCCTAGGCATGTTAGAAGCCTTTTCACAAATGCCAGGTGCTGAAGAATGTCCTTGTTCTCTGAATGAGACAGTCGTCCAAGTAAGGATATATTTGTATACTTCTGTCTGCAAAAAGCAATTACTGGTGCCAGGCACTTTGTACAGGCCCTGGGAGCAGTAGATAAGCCAAAGGGCAGTGCAGAGAATTGGTAATGCTTTAAGCCAGCCTTGAAATGGAGGCATCTTCTGCACAATTCCCTTATCGGGACATGCAGGTATGCCTCTTTTAGGTCTAATGTCACCAGCCAAGTATTCTTGCCCAGCATGGGCAGAAGCTGCTGCAAACTTAGCATTTTGAATTTTGGAATGTCCAGGAATGTCCAGGAATGTGTTCAAAATTGATAAATCCAGTATTGGCCTCCAGGCCTTGTCCTTTCTGGGTACCAAGAACAGTTGAGTAAACCTTGTCCTTTTTCCTGTTCTGGTACTGGCTGAATAGCCCCCACATCCAAGAGGGACGTAACCTGTTTCTGTGCCTCTGCCCATTGATTTTTTGGCAGATCTGGCCAACTGTTTGCCATTGGCAGAGTATGGAAAAGGAACCTGTATCCCTGTGATACTATGTTTAGCACCCACTTGTTCTGGGTTATTAACTGCTAATTTTCCCCCTAAGGGTGCTGCCAAAAGGTAAGTGCTTGGTGATGGCAGAGGGAAGTCACTGGGACTGTTTTCTGTAGGGTTGCGCTTTATCTCCTCCAGCTTTGGATGTAGAAGCACCCCATTGCTTTAACCTGTAAAAATCTTGTGCCTGGTATCTAGAACCTTTAGGGTGTCTGGATTTGCCCCTTTGAGCTCTGTCGGACACAGGAAAGGATCAATTTTTTTGTAAGCCAGTGTCTACTGAATCTTGGTGGCTACACTTGTAAGAAGTCTTTTACAGTTTGCATAGACTTAGCTTTGTCTTCCATTTTCTTTAAAACCTCTTCTGCCTTAATACCAGAGTATCATGATGTAAAGGTGCATCCAGTAATCAGGCAAATTTTGCTCTTTTAGCCAGGCATGCCTGCTAATCAGAGATCCAGTAACTGTGGCCCTGCAGGAGGCCTCTAAGGAATCAAAACCACATTGCAAATAATGCTTTCCAACTTGTTCAGCTGCATGCAATAATTCCTGCAATTCTTTATTTTCTGCACATTCAGAAATCAACATTTTCTGTTTCAGCAATCCCATAACATGTTGTTGATACTTGAGCATATGAAACTTTTAGTTATGTACTTACCATAACTTCGGATGTATGGGATCCATCTCGCCTACATTCATAACTGATGGGTTCGGAGCCGATCCATCGGCTCCGACTTGGCCACTATACAATAGAACGAAGTCTCTAATTGGCTGGGCGACCCCTTATCCCAGAATGCACCACGCCTGCTTCCCCAGATCTTGTTTGCTCACTTTCATACCTACATCCAGACACAGAAAACATAACAGCAACTGTAACAAACTAAAGTCCTTCAAGAGAAAGAACTCAGTAGAAGCAACATTTCCTCTAAATCCAATGGGAAGGGGGAAGGAGGGCGGGTACGTATGAATGTAGGCGAGATGGATCACATACATCCGAAGTTATAAGCACATAACTAAAAGATGTAATGGGATCCTATCTCGCCTACATTCATAACTGATGGGACAGCATCCCTAGCACCTAACTCCCGGGTGGCTCATTGGAAAACACTCCTGAGAACTGTGGAACCAAAAGAAGCTCTACCTCGAGAAGCCACATCTATCTTGTAATGAGAAATGAAAGTGTGCGGAGAAGTCCAGGTAGCGGCCACACAGATATCATCTATCGATAACTTGGAGTGGAATGCTACAGAAGTAGCCATTGCCCTGGTAGAATGAGCCTTGATTGGGAATGGTAGCTCTCTGCCCGACTGTGAATAAATGAAGGAGATGCAATCTTTAATCCATTTGGCTATGGTGGTTTTAGCCACCGGTTGACCCAACCTATTTTCTGCAAAGGACACAAACAGCTGATCTGACTTTCGTGTCTGATTGGTCCTACTCAAGTAAAAACGCAGTTGTCTATGAACATCCAACTGATGGAAAATGTATTCTCCGTTATTGGAGAATTTGGGAAAAAACACAGGAAGCTCCAAGGATTGTTGAATGCATAAGGGGGATGTTACCTTGGGTAAGAAAGAGGGATTTAACTTGAGAGATGCTCTGTTTTTCTGAAAGGTCAAATAAGGACTAGAACAGAGGGCCTGAAGCTCTGAGACCCGCTTGGCAGAGGTTATTGCCACCAAAAAGGCGGTTTTCCAAGATAGAAATTTCATATCACAAGTAGCTGCTGGCTCAAAAGGGCGGGCAGTTAAAGAAGCTAGAACCATATTCAGGTCCCAAGGAGGCACAGGATGGGCTATTGGGGGCCGAAGGAGCCACGCCCCTTTAAGAAAAGATTTGCAAAGCCTGTTTGCCATTAAGGAAGGCTCAAAGGAGACATGAAAATTAGAGATAGCCGCCAGCTGGATTTTGTGGAAACTGAAGAGCCCAAATAAAACAAAGAAGCTAGGAATTCTAAAACCTGAGGTACTGGGGCGGTAAGGGGATCTATACCTCATTGCTGGGCCCAAACAGCAAACCTCTTCCACTTGCTGGAATACAGTTTAGTAGTGGAAGGTTTGTGAGAAGAGGACAAAATGTGGATAACGTCTGGAGAGAGAGAGTTATCTCTGACTACGGTTGGAAGTGGAGTAACCACGAGGCCAACCTCAAGGACCTGAGGGATGGATGAGACTGACCCAACTGATGAGTTAACAGGTCGGGCACCAGGTCCAGAAGCCATGGGCCCTCCACCGCATACCTCAGAAGGAAGGGGAACCAAACCTGATGAGGCCAGTGTGGAGCGATCAGAATCATGTCGCTTCCTAGATAAATTGCCTTCTGTATCACCTTCGGGAGAAGGGGAACCGGAGAGAAGGCGCAAAGTAGACCGGAGGGCCAACTGTGAGCTAAAGCGTCCCTGGGAATCTGCCCCTGAGAGGGAGTCAGAGTAAAGAACTCCCTGCATTTTGCATTGTAAGGGCTGGCGAACAAGTCGCAACAAGGGAGGCCCCACTTGGCGAAAATGTTTGCAGCCACCCTGTCGTTGAGAGACCACTCGTGGGGCAACAGAAGGGTCCTGCTCAGCCTGTCTGCAATCACATTCGATTTCCCCGGAATGTGTGTTGCCACTAGGAAACGCTGGGTAGAAATCACCCAATGCCACACTCTCATGGCCTCTCGGCAAAGAGGGTAGGACCTGGTTCTGCCTTGCTTGTTTATGTACCAGACTACCGACATGTTGTCGGATAGGATCGCAATGGTACCCCGGGGAAGAACATGATGAAATGCTTGCAACACCAGTAGCACTGCTCTCATTTCCAGGATATTGATATGTAAGTGTGCTTCGTGAGCCTGCCACGTATCTTGGACAGACCTGTCCAGATAATGCCCCCCCCCACCCTATCTGGGAGGCATCCATGGTCACCGTGGTGACAAGAGGCTGAAGGGCAAAGGGTCGCCCCTGGTCCAGGTTGGACCAAAGCAGCCACCAACGTAGGTCCCGACGGCAAATTTTCGTAATCTGGACCAAATGGTCCAAGGGGAGATCCTGAAAAGACCATTGAACAGACAGTAGCCATCGCAGCACCCGCATGTGCAGCCTGGCTAAGGGGACTAGAAGAATGGTCGAGGCCATCGTGCCCAATAACTGCAGAATCAATCTGGCCTGAACTCGTGATCTGGGTAACAAGGTTTGAACCTGAGACTGCAGGACCTGAATCCTTACTATCGGCAAGAATGCCCGCATTTTTCTAGTGTCTAACTCTGCGCCTATAAAGGTAATACGCTGAGATGGCTGTAGCACAGATTTTTTCCAATTGAATGTGATTCCTAGTGAATGACCCAAACTGACTGTGGTCATAAGCGCCCGAACTAATAGATGCTTGGTGGTGGCAGTAAGGAGCCAGTCGTCTAGATAGGGAAACACTTGGAATCCTTGACTTCTCAAGTGAGAAGTCACTACTGCCAGGCACTTGGTGAACACCCTGGGGGCTGTGGTGAGACCAAAGGGCAGAGCTCGGAATTGGAAATGACTGGTTCCCAGGCGGAAGCGTAAGTAACTCCTGGACTCTTGACTTAGGATGCGATAGTAAGCGTCCTTGAGATCTATGGAGCACATTCAGACATCCCTCCAATAACGGGACAATGGACTGAAGGGTGACCATTCGGAATTTGGATTTCTTTACAAAGCGATTCAATGATTTGAGGTCCAAAATGGGCCTCAAGTCCCCTGTCTGTCACCAAAAATAATCTTGAGTAAATTCCTGATCCGATCTGGTCTGTGGGGACAGGCTGGATGACTCTTTTTCTTAGCAGCTTTGAGACCTCGACCGCTGCTTGATCCCACTGACTGGGTGGCACATCCGGGATTTTCCTGATAGGAAGAGGGGGTTTTATGAAAGGGATGAAATAGTCTCCGGTTATGGTTCGGAGCACCCACTGATCCTTGGTGATAGATTGCCAAGCCTTTGGGTGTTCCGCAAAACGACCCCCGACTGGCTCCGGAGATGCGCAGTCGGGCCACGTCTCAGGGACGGAGAGCGTAGGATGGACCACGAAAGGAATCTCAGTCTCCAAAGTTACGGGGGCCTCTGCCACCTCTGGGGCGACGTCTTCCTGAATTCCCCCCCCCTCTACCTCTAGAGGGGGGAATCACTCGGAGTAGGAAAAAACCTTTGAGATTTCCTGAACCACATTTTCATTCCTCTCTGGGCCTTGGGGTAAGGTCTAGAAGGAGCGGAAAAATGGGCCCCCATGACAGTCAAGGTCTTGCCCTCCTGCTCGCACAGAGTCAGTGTGTCCTTCACCTTGGGTCCAAACAGGGAGGACCCATCAAAAGGGGCGTCGGTGAAGGAAGACTTAAAAGCCTCCGCAAAGGGACACAAGCGTAACCAGGCATGTCTTCTAAGAGCCACGCCTGTTCCCGCTGCTCTACTCACCCCTTCGGCCGCATATGAGATGAGCCTCATGGACGAGTTGACTATCGAAGATAGGGTAGTCATC
This sequence comes from Protopterus annectens, assembly GCF_019279795.1. Taxonomy (NCBI): domain Eukaryota; kingdom Metazoa; phylum Chordata; order Ceratodontiformes; family Protopteridae; genus Protopterus; species Protopterus annectens. The sequence goes on from NC_056732.1 coordinate 334,031,930, forward strand.
TGGGTGCCAACAGTCTGGGCTAACGCCTCAGGAAGGTTACCCGTAAGAGACTCTAACTCTTTGAGGAGGTCCCTTTGGAGCCTGGTGAAATGACAAAGATAATTCAGCAACCGCAGGGTAAAGGCCGCTGAAGAAAGGGTACGCTTCCCGTACCTATCCATGCTCCTGGAATCCTTATTAGGAGGGTGAATAGACGTTGAAGCCTCTGCCACGTCCTGCTGAGTGGCAGATGCCACCACCATCACATCTACTGCAACTCCTTTGGTCAAAAATTCCTTCTGAGGAGGGGCTGAAAGGAACTTGTTAGGCCTGGCGGGCACCGGTTCCACAGAAACAGGGTGTTCCCACACCCTTCGAGAAACTAAATCTAGCAATTCATCGAAGGGTGGAGACACCCAGGAGGTGGAGGGCTGGGCCCCAAAAGCCTTGAGGAATACCGACTCCTCTGTGGAAGGGGTTTTGGATTGCCAATCGCCTCTCTGTCTCAGGATCTCAAGGATATCTGAGAACGAAACGTCATCCGAAGACGATTTTGGGGACCCCTCCGCATCATCGAGGTCAGTATCTGAAGTGATAGACTCGTCCTGGGAGTCAACGTGCTTCCTCTTGCACAATTTCTTCCTTGGAGGTTCATCCGAAGCGGATTCAGAAGGATCTCCCGGGAGAAGGGAACCCCCCCAAGGGGGTATCCTCAGGCCCTGGGGCCCCGCTGTCGTGGGAATGAAGCACACCAGAAGCACCAGTTCCCAAGTCTAGGGACGGTGAGGTAGACACTTGCTGAGCCGGCAAGGACATGGCCAGCACACTCCTCATGGCCTCAAAAGCAGGACCTCCAGACTCTACGGAGGGTACCGGGTGAGAGACCACGGCGGTACTAGGAATCCCTGCGGCCGACGCTCCGAGGGGAAGACTAGGCACCGAAGCTACCAGTTCCAAAGTGTTCCCCTCGGCCCCGACCGAGGAAGACCCGGTACCGAATCCTGATGCAGAGGACAGGGTAGGAATGATGGTCAGAACCGAGAGACTCCGAGGGAGTCTCGGCTCCGACTGGACGACTCTGCTCTGCTCTACCATCACCGACTCCAATGGCTCAGAGGAGGTTGGAGGAGGAATCAGATGTGTCGAAGTGGGGATCGGCTCCGGAGCCGAGTGGGCTGGAGCAGAGACCATTTTTGCAAAAACCGGGGACTGGAAAAGCCTCTGGATAACTCTGTCCAAATCAGAGTCAGACAACCTGGAAGATTTAGAGGAAATAGATGGGGGCCGAGAAGAGTTCTCTCTCGGCTCCGAAAGACCAGGGGACCGGCTCCGAAATGGCTCCAACACTATCGGCACCGGATCCGGAACCGTATGGACAAGTATCGGTGCTGAAGGAGACTTCGGGGCCGAGGGAGGAGAGTCTGAGCTGTACACCTCCAACGGCTCTGAGAGGAAAGGAGCCGAAGCAGGTGATTTGCCTCTCGATCCCCCAACCTGCGGCTCCAACACCAATGGAGCCGAGGAAAGAGGTATCGAGGCAGACCCTTCCACCTGAGGCTCCGAAGCCATTGGAGCCGAGGAAGAAGAGGTCGACCTGTGCTTCTTGGATGTCTGCTCCAACGGACTGGTCGGAGCAGACGACCTTTTCTTTTTTGAAGCTGGAGAGGAAGGAGAAGCCAAAGCTTCCTCAAAGGAGGGCTTAATAAGGCCCTTAAGGATCAATTTATTTTTACATTCTTGAAGGACCCTAGAGGAAAAAGCATGACACACTACATGTTTCCTGCAAATGTTTCGGTTCTAAACAATATACACACATACAGCATGGCTATCGGTAATGGACATTTTATAATTACACTTGGTGCACTTTTTAAACCCAGACTTCTGTTCTTTAGCCATCCTGTCACACCACTGTTTTACCACAACGAGACCTAAGTAGGACACGAGCCCTTCAACTCAAAACGGGACTGACCTGAGATACAGCACACCAAAAATGGGCAGAAGCCCTCTAATTAACGTATTAAAGTAGAAAAACGTACAGTAAGACAATTTCAGCAACCACACAAATAAGGGCAAGGGCCCTCTAACTCAAATGGGCCTTGCCCGGTAACAGAGAAAAAATACCAATCTCACAAAAAAAACAGTTTACACACACAAAGCTGTTAAAACAGCTGTTTGTTAAATTTATGAAGAAACCCCTAGGTCAAAAGACCAAAAAAGTAACCAAAAACACTACTTAGCTCCAGCCAAGTCGAGACCACGTCTAGCTTGAAAAGCGGCAAATGAGATCTGGGGAAGCAGGCGTGGTGCATTCTGGGATAAGGGGTAGCCCAGCCAATTAGAGACTTCGTTCTATTGTATCGATTTAGACCTTGGGAATTTTGTGAAAGTGGAACATCCTATCATAGGCACTATTGTTGGCATCCCGAAGGTCCATAAGGACCTGGTCGATCCCCCTTTTCGACCAATAATCTCTGGAAGTTCATCTAAAACGTTCCCTTTTGGGAAAGTTATCGACAAGTGGCTCAAACCCAGTTTAGGGAGTATCACCCACCTAGTCCGTGATTCTTGGGACTTTCTGGGTAGACTGGTACCACAGGTGTCGGAGGGAGTTGAATGGTTGGTAACCATCGACGTGGTAGACCTGTTCTCTAGTATTCCCCATGATGAAGGATTAAGAAGGTTTCAGGACTGTATACAAGAGATAGGTCAGGTCACTTGGGATAGGACGTTATTGATCATGGATTTTATGGAGATAGTATTAACTTACAATTACATTTTTTATGAGGGGAGATACTTTAGGCAATCCAAAGGCGTAGCGATGGGCGCTGCTTGCGCCCCAATATACGCAAACCTAGTCCTGTACAATTGGGAGAAGGAGTTTATTTTGGGATCCCCATGGATGGACCACATAGGATGTTACTACCGCTTCCTAGATGATATCTTTCTTGTGTGGAAGGGGAACAAGGGAAAGTTAGATGACTTCCTTAGGTACATCAATTCCTGCAGTGATTTTTTCAAATTCACTATGAATGCAGACAAGACATCTATTCCATATTTAGATGTATTGATCACACTACATGAAGGAAAATTTAAGTCCAACATTTTTAGAAAGACCACATTCAGTAATTCCTACCTACACTATACCAGTAGTCATCCGTGGGCCCAAAAGAAGAACATTGTGAAGGGGAAATTCATTCGAGCTGCGAGGATGACGTCGGATAGTAGGGATTTGGCTGAGGAATTGGAAAAGATTGGTACTTTTTTTGTAGAAAGAGGATATCCCATGAGTATGATCAATGATCTACGGACATACGTCCAGCAACAATGGGGGACTAGATACACCCCTTTGCTGGGTGGGGGTACACAGTCTAACAATTTGAACCATACCAGTGATGGGGACTTGAAGGATAGGTATGGGAAAGCATGTATTTTACAGTATGGACCCCAGTGTAATCAAATTAAAAACATTATTCAAAAAAATTGGAAGGTACTGAGAATAGATGAACGGGTCTGGGAGGTAGTAGGAAGTGAACCCCAGTTTGTACATAGGAATGGTTTGAATTTGAAATTTATGCTAGAGAACAAACAGATAAAGACGGAACATAGTAGGGGGACGACAAGATGTGGCACATGCTCGCAGTGCCAATTTATTATAGATGCGCAGTATGTCATCTTGGAGAATTTTAACAAGACTAAAATATGTTTCCAAAAAGGGAACTGTAGAACCTCTAATTTAGTATACCTAGCCTTATGTACCTGTTGTCCGTTTCTACGTAGGCAAAACTACGAGGTGTCTACGTAATAGGATTTATGACCATCAATACAGCATAAGGAAACAGGATGAGAACAACGCTTTATGGAAACACATTAAGGCTAGTGAGGACTGTTCAAATTTTAGATTTGGTATTTTAGAGGTAGTTAGACCTAATGTTAGGGGTGGGGATGTTAAGAAATTAGTGAGCGAAAAAGAGGTGAGGTGGCAGGTGAAATTAAACGCCTCCACGCACCCTGGTCTCAATGAACACATCACTATCAAACCTGTTTTAGAAAATCGTAATGCATAGCTTTTAAGTGTATTTTTCCAATGTTTTATTGTTTTACTGCACTATTGTTCATTGGAAGTTTGTCCATTTATGCACTGGCACTTTTTTGTAGGTACTAGCACTTTAAAATGTTTTCACTTTAAAATGAATTCGTTTGGAACATGTGATTTATCAATTAAGCAATGTTTAAATGTATTTAAGGCTGGTTGTTAGTTTTATTTAGTGTTCTGAAGAAGTCCAGTGTGGATGAAAGCGCTTAACCGTGTGTGCATTTTATTTACTGGATTAAATCTTGTGCTTTTATATCTTCATCGTGCTGGTGCATTTTTTCACTGTGAGACAGGAGGCTGTGCTGCATATACATTTTTTTTGTGGACTGTTCTCAGTTTGGTATTTCTTTATCTATTGTATAGTGGCCGAGTCGGAGCCGATGGATCGGCTCCGAACCCATCAGTTATGAATGTAGGCGAGATAGGATCCCATTACATCTGGCAGTTTAAGGCCCTAATTGCCACGGTTGCAGATGTATAAATCTTCTTTCCCCATCTTATCCAGTGCCCTTGAATCTCTGTCAGAGGGGGTATGATTTTTTGCTCGAGGCCTTAACTCCCTTTGGACCCTGTGAAACAGTTTCAGGGTCAGCAGCAGGGTTTCTAAATAAAAATTTGAGAGAGTCAGGGACCCTGTAATATCGGTCAGGCTTGCTGGGAGCCAGAGGTAAGGAGTCAAGCTTGACTCCGAAAACACATCATGCACAATGTCTAAAACATGGCGTATGGCTAAAGGCCTGTGCTGAGGGAGAAAGAAATCCCTGAGCCTCTTTTTTTGATTCTGAGAAATCTTGACTCTCCCAGTGAAAATGCTCCCTCAAAGTATGCAAGGTTTCTCCTAATAACTAATCCTCAGGAGGTGATGCAGATGTGATAAGATTCCTCTGCATCAGAATCCTCATAGGGATGTACAGATGATTCCTGATCAGAAGAGGAATCAGAAGAAATAGAAACCTGATCTGAAGATTCATAATCAGTGTCTTGCCTAGGCCTCTTATCAGGAGGGGGGTGGGAACCCCTGATCAACTTAATTAGGTCTTCAGCCATTTTGATTATCTGTTTTTTAGGCATAGCGGCCTGTGCACGTGGCTAATGCGTCATTTTTTTGCTTTAGAAGTTGCTTTTGTCTTTGGTTTTGCAGCTGTCGGTTTTATATATAAATGCTGAGGCCTGAATACACCCTCAGAAGCCGGTGCCTGCTCAGCGGCTCTAGACCCAGAGGGAGAGACATCCGTGGGTACACTACTTTGAGTACCTTGCGGCGTGCCAGACTCCACATGGGTCTCAGCAGGGGCATGCGACTCGAAATTTGCGGGTATCAGGGGCTGCAAAAGCACCTCACCGCATACCGGCGACTTGCTTAGGAGAAGCTTCGTTGTCGGTTTTGGACCTCGACGGTCTGTCCTTTTCTTTGCGTTTTTTGTGTACTCCGGTAGTCGGATTGCTATCTGTAGACATTTCAGGGTAGTTAAATCTGTTTCCAAAATATTTTGAGGCAAAAATATATCTACCCTTAATAGTGCTTTTGTTAAATCTAGCACAAAACAGACAGCCAGGCACATTGTGATCAGGGCCTAGGCAAGGAATAAAGTATAAATGGAAATCTTTGAGGAATTTGCTTTCCACAAGTAATACAATTATTAAATTTTTCTGACATTGGTATGGAGCAAGAAGCTTTAGTGAAGACTTCGGTTCTGAAACAAGAAAATTTCAGGAGTCGGACGACTGGCACTTGCAAACTGCTTCTGCTTCAGGCACCGCACGGCAAGACTGACTAAAGAAAATGGTGTCGGCTGCTTGTTTTATACCCCTGACGACATGGAAGAGGAGACAGCAACCGATGCAGGACCCAAGACTTTGGAATTCAGGCCGACTGAGGGCAACCTGCCAGCAGATTACCCAAATTAATGACTGCAGAACATGTACTTGTTTTTGAGCCTCTGCCCACTGGTTGGAGGAAGATCTGGCAACCCACTTGGGGCTGACAGACAGTGGAAGTAGAATCTGTAACCCTGGGATACAATGTTTAGAACCCATCGGTCCTGAGTAATGGACATCCAGTTTTCTGCATGAAAGGCGAGTTTTCTTCCTAAGGGTGAGAGCACTTGGGCATGGCTAGGAAGGATGACTGAAAAGTCATTGTGAACTTTTTCCATCGGGGTGGCTTACCATTGCGTTTTTGAGGCGGGTGCACTCCATTGTTTAGATCCCCGCATAGCCTGAGACTGTAATCTTGGTGGTCTGTTTCCCATGCGTTTGGACTGAAGGTCGGGGAGGGGCTGGAAAGGACCAATTTTTAGAAGACCAATGCCTCCTGAATCTAGGTGGCTGCACCTGTAAGAAATATTTACCAGTTTGCATCGATTTAGCTTTTTCCTCCATCTTCTTAAGAACTTCTGCTTTTGTGCCAAACAATCTTGATTTAATGGAGCGACTTGTAATTTTGCTTTGACGTGGTCTGGCAAGATTTGTTCCTTCAGCCAAGTGTGCCTTCTCAGTACAAACGCCGTGACAGCAGCCCTGCAAGATGCTTCTAATGCATCAAACCCACACTGCAAAGTATGTTTACTAATTTGGTTTGCAGAATGCACTAACTCTTGTAAATCTTTTTTTTCTGCACAATCTAGGAGTAACATTTTATTGTTTTAATTAGTTCCATAATATGTTGCTGGTACTTCAACATGTGCAACTGTCAATTCAAAGCCCTGATGGCAAGAGCTGCAGAGGTATATACCCTTCTTACCCCATCTGTCTAAGGCTCTAGAATCTCTGTCCGAAGGAGTAGGGTTTTTGGCTGTAGTAGCCTTTAAGTCCCTGGAAAATGGCCCCTGGATCCACAGTAGGTTTCTTAGAGAGAAATTTGTGAGAATCAGGTACTCTGTAGTACCAGTCAGGTTTTCTAGGAGCTGGTGGTAAGGTGTCAGGAGTAAGATTGGACTCCATGAAGACATCATCCACAATATCCAGGACAGGGGGGATAGCTAGAGGCCTGTGCTGGGGCAAGTCTAAAAATTCTCAGTCTCTTTTTGGACTGAGGATAGCCTTGGCATTCCCAACAGAAATGCTCTCAATGTAGGCAAAGTTTCACCAAAAGAAAAATCTTCTGATGGGGAGGCAGAGGGAATGGAATCCTCTGCATCAGAATCCTCAAAGGTAGATAAGGTAATCAGAGGGATCTGAGTCATTGGACTCATGGTCTGCAGAGTCAGAAGGAAATTCCATTATTTGTCTTTCAGCGGTGGAAGGCTGGCCTCCCCTAATTAGAGAAATAAGGTCTTCCGCCATTTTAACCATTTGTTTCTGTGGCATGGGAGCTTGAGCATGTGCTTTGGTCATCCATTTTCTAGGTGTAGTGCAAACTCTGGGTCTGAGAAACTCGGTAGTTTTAGTCAAAAACAAAGTTGTCAGTTTAATACGAATATTGGAAGGTCGGAATACACCATCAGAAGCTGGTTCCTGCACAGTGGCTCCAGACCTATCCAAGGTAGACACATCCACAGGTTCCATAGTCAAAGCAGCATCTCGTTGCATATCAGACTCCAAATGGGTCTCAGCAGAGGCCTGCGAATCTCTAGAAGTGGGTATCTGGGGCTGTGAAGGCACCTCACTGACTACCAGCGGACTGGCGACTAGCTTAACGGAAGCATTGTTGCAGTTTTAGACCTATGCAGTCTGTCTTTATCCTTGTTTTTTCAGAAAATTGGCAGTCGGATGGCTTATCAAAGCCATTTTGAAATATGGAGAACGAGAGCAAAAGAATTTAGCGACAAAGATAGCCCAATGACGAACAGTTTGGTTATTAAACAAGGCACAAAACCGGCAGCGAGGGACATCATGGTCTGGGCCTAAACACGTGACACAGTAAGTATGAAAATCTGAGGTATTTGCTTTCCACAAGCAAGATAAAGTACAGTTTTGTACCTACCATAAATGTAGATGTCCGATAGACATGCAACTGCAGTCATAACATGTGGGTTGTCCTGCCTCAGGCAGCCCTCGGTCGGCCGGATTCCAAAGTCTGGGTCCGACGTCGGCTGATGTTGCATTTCTCTCCGACGTCAGAGTGGCTGGAGTACATAAGCATCAGCCGACGCCATTTTCTTCAGTGTTTCTTGCCCCAGATGCCAGGTGCCCTCCAAGGAAGGCTGTAATCAAATTGGAAGACAAAAACAGGATTCCAGACAAATAAATGAGCAATAAAACAAATACACCATAACAGATATCCCCAGCTAAGAGTAACAGGGATAGGAGTGGACCCTAGGCATAGAGGGGTATGGAGGGAGGGAAAATCCGACTGCAGTTGCATGTCTATCGGACATCTACATTTATGGTAGGTACAAAACTGTACTATGTCCTTCAAGAATGCAACTGCAGTCATAACATGTGGGTAGAATACCATAGCTTAGCTGGGGGAGGAGGAATGCTCTAGGAAAAAGATGGTGTGGCAATCCAACCCTGCAGGACTGCCGAAGCAAAGCCTGCTCTGGATCTGGAGTAGAGGGAGATTGTAGTGTTTGGAGAATGTATGCACGGAGCTCCATGTAGCAGCTTCTAGAATGTCCTTAGTAGGCACCCCTCTTAAGAATGCTGTAGAGGTGGCTGTAGCTCTGGTGGAATGTGGTCTGACATTGGCTGGAACAGTCTTTCCATGAAAGGAATAACAGAATCTGATGCAATGTCCAATCCATTTTGAAATGGTCTGTTTTGAAATTGCTTTTCCTTGGACTGCAGGGGCGTAAGCTACAAAAAGTTGTTCAGACTTCCTACTGGCCTTGGTTCTGTCCAGGTAGTATCGAAGTTGTCTGTGAATGTCCAAGGTATGCAACAGTCTTTCCCCCTTATTCTCAGGATTGGGGAAGAAAACAGGCAGATGAATGGCTTGATTTAAAGAAACCCTAGATACCACCTTTGGCATAAAAGTAGGGTTGGTCCTTAATGAAACCCTGTCTCTGAAAAATTATGAACGGTGGTATTGCCATTAGGGCCTGTAGTTCCGAAACCCTTCTTGCTGAGGTAATTGCCAACAGGAAAGCTGTCTTCCATGAGAGAAATTGCAAGTCAACTGAAGCTGCTGGCTCAAATGGAGGTAGAGTCAGTTTTTCTAGGACAAAATTGAGGTCCCAGGCTGGCACTGGGGCCTTTCTGGGTGGCTTAATGTTCTCGATTCCCCTGAGGAATTGCCTTAGCAAAGGGTGTGAAAAAACAGGAGGATCAGTGCTGTATCTAGCTGAAATAGCTGATGCATGTATCTTTATGGAAGAATATGAGAGGCCGTTCTTTAGCATATCTGCCAAATATTCCAAGATGAGTGGGATGTTCAACAATGATGCATCATGTCCCTTGCTGGTATTCCAATTGCTGAATCTTTTCCACTTTGCTAAGTAAACCTTTCTGGTGGATGGTCTTCGAGCCTCTGTTAGTATCCGCTGAACTTCCTTGGAGAGAGATAGGTTGAGGTTATTTATGGGATCTCCCAGGCTGTTAGCTGCAGTGTCTGAAGGTTTGGATGCACTGTTTCGAAATTGTGTTGAGTCAAAAGTAGAGGCCATTGGGGAAGGGCCCACCTCCTGGTGTGACATATGCTCCGTAGTAGTGGGTACCAGTGTTGTCTTGGCCAGTCCGAGCTATTATGATTCCCTTGGGTCTCTGCTTTGATCTTTAGTAATACTGAGGTCATCAGTGACAGAGGTGGGAATGCATAGATTGTTAGGAAGTTCCAGTTGAATGAGAGAGCATCTATTTTCCAAGCTTTTGGATGGTATGTCCTTGTGCAGAATTTTGGTAGAAGATGGTTGAGGTGAGAGGCAAATAGGTCCACTTCTGGCCTGCCCCATGTCGAAGTGAGTTGTGTGAAGATCTTCGGATGTAACCTCCACTCGTGTGGATCTGTGAAATTCCTGCTTAGGCTGTCCGCCAACACATTGTCTTTGCCTGGAACAAACTGGGATTGTAACTGGATGTTTAGGCTCAGTGATTTTTCCCAAAGATGCATTGTCAGTCGGCAAAGGGGGTAAGAATGGGTGCCCCCTTGCTTGTTTATGTACCACATCACAGTGGTGTTGTCTGTCCATATCAGTAAATGGCCTTGCTGAAGTTGGTGTTGAAAGGCCTCGATGGCATGCATTACTGCCAGCATTTCCTTTTGGTTTATATGCAGGTGTGTTTCCTTTGGAGACCATTGTCCTTGTATACACCTGCCCTTCCATGTGCGCCCCCCATCCAAGGTCTGATGCGTCTGTGGTCATGGTCTGTGTTATCTGTGGTTTTTTGAATGACATACCTGTGTTTGCCTGGCTCACAGAGGCCCACCATAGGAATTCCTTTTGTAGGCATGGAATGAGTGGTATGATCGTCTCCAAGTTGTTGCTGCGTTGAGACCAAATGCTTTTTAGGTACCATTGAAGCTTTCTCATGTGTAGTCTTGCTAATGGAACCAGGAGAATGCAGGATGCCATGTAACCCAGGGCCTGTAGGAATCTCCTTGCAGTCATCTGGGTGAGTTTTGCTAAACCTTTGAAGTAATGAGTTAACTTCTCTTGCTTGTCTTCTGTCAGGTAAGCCATTTGAGAGGCTGTGTCTAGTTTGGCTCCTAAGAAGATTTGCTGGGATGGCTGCAGTCTTGACTTTTGGAAGTTGACTGTGTATCCCAGAGCTTGAAGTAATCGTATGACATAGTCCAAGTTTTTTGTCAACATCAATTTGTCGTCCGCTTGTATGAGGCAGTCGTCCAGGTACGGGTAAATTTGTATCCCCTGGAGCCTGCAATGAGCAATTACTGAAGCCAGGCATTTTGTGAATACTCTGGGCGCAGTAGATAAGCCAAATGGCAATGCTGAGAATTGATAATGCTCTGGCCCTGCAAGAAATCTGAGGCATCTTCTGCAGCTGTGTCTGATAGGGACATGCAGGTATGCCTCCTTGAGGTCCAGAGTAATCAGCCAAGACCCCTTGCCCAGCATGGGAAGGAGTTGCTGTAGAGTCAGCATTTTGAACTTTGGTACTATGAGAAAGGTGTTTAATGCGGACAAGTCCAGTATTGGTCTCCATTGAGATTCTTTTCTTGGAACAAGGAACAGTCGAGTAAAACCCCTGGTCTTGTTCTTGTTGTGGAACTCTTTCTATTGCTTTCATCCGAGTCAGCAGAGTGATTTGCTTGATAGCCTCTGCCCTCTGGTTTTGTGGTAGGTTTGGCATGCCTTGTTTTCTTGGCAAGGTATGAAAATGGAACCTGTACCCTCGGTCTATAATGTCCAAAATCCATTTGTCCTTTGTCAGTCTGTGCCAATTTTCTGCAAACAGAGATAATTTCCCACCCAAGGGAGCTTCTATTTGTTCCCTGGTAGGCGGAAGTAGAGGAAAGTCATTGAGATTGTGGCTGTGGGGCAGGTGAAACCCCTGCGTCACTTCTTTGGTTTTCTGGCTGCCATTGTCGTCCCCTGTAAGGGCCTCTGTATTGGCCTCTTCCTCGGCCACGTCTGTGTTTACCCCTTTTAAACTTTTCTGGATTAGGAAAGGACCCATTTTTTGTAAGCCAATTCCTACTGAATCTGGGGGGTTGAACCTGGAGGAAATCTTTCACCGTCTGAACTGATTTTGCTTTTTCTTCGATGGTCTTTAACACATCCTTAGCATTAGCACCAAAAAGCTTGTTCTTTTCCAAAGGTGCATCCAGAAGTTTTGCCTTTACATGATCTGGTAGAGGTTGATCTTTTAACCACGCATGTCTACGAATGACTGCCCCTGTCACAGCTGCCCTACATGAAGCTTCCAGTGCATCATATTCACACTGCAGGAAGTGATTGCTTATTTGCTGAGTGTTATGTACAGCTTCCTGCAAAGCCTTCCTGTCTAAAGGATCAGGAGTGGCTAATGTTTTTTGTAAATCTTCTAACAGAAAATCCTGATATTGTAACATATGAAAAAGGCAATTCAAAGCTCTCATAGATAAGGTAGTGGATGTGTAAACCTTTTTGCCCCATCTCTCTAATGACCTAGCTTCCCTGTTGGAGGGCAATGGATTTTTAGAGGTGGAAGCTGAAACTCCTTTAGGCCCCTGTGAAATAGTTTCCAAATCAGCAGTATGGGCCCTGAATAAATGGGAATGAGTTTCTGGGACCCTGTAATACCTGTCTGGCTTGGCTGGAGCAGGAGGAAGAGAATCAGGGGTAGCACTAGAGTCAGAATATAAATCATCCAAAACATCAAGTACAGGAGGAATAGCCAAGGGCCTGTGCTGGGGCTTCTTAAGGAAAGTCCTGAGGCGTTTTCTGGAATCAGAATATTCCTGTCCTTGCCACTTGAAATGTTCCCTCATGGTATGCAGAACTTCCCCAAAAGAAATATCCTCAGGAGGGGAGGCCGAGGGGATGGAATCTTCTGCATCTGAGTCCTCATAGGTCTGGAAGAGCTCTTCCTGGCTATCAGAGTGGACAGAGCCCTCAATCTTCATCTGAAGGAATAGGGTCAGAGGGTTCAACCCGGGGCCTTTTATCAGAAGAAGGCTGGGATCCTCTCTCAGGATGGGCCTGTGAACCTCTAATCATAGAAATTAAGTCAGCAGCCATGGACATAATTTGTGTCTCTGGAGTAGGCTGAGGTAAGGTTTTAGTAGTAAGATGCTTTGTTTTGCTGGCTGCCTTAGCCCTAGTGTAGGCCTTAATAGACATGGCCATAGGAGGCCTGGCAGCTCCACGTGCAGGAGTGACCTTGTCTACAGCAATGGTCTCTGGCATTTCCTCGGTTTCGGTATCCGGAGGAAAATCGATAACTGGTGTTGGAGTGATGTCCGGAATCGGAGTCGTCGGTAATGCGGTGTCTTCAGTTCAGAGCGGTGGAGAGACCGTCTCAGTGGGAACCGGAGCACTCGCGCTAGGTTTTGGCGTGGAGTCGGTGGTAGATGCAGGCCGAGGATGTCGGTCCCGGTCTTTTCACTTCTTGGGAGTTTGCGATGTCGGAAGTTCCGGCGGCATGGTGTAAGCAAATTTATCGCCGAAAAAATCTTCAGCGAACTCCGCCCGGCGCCTGAGTGCGCTTGTTGAAGCGAGCACAGGCTACACAGGCCGAGACACGTCGTGGTCTGAGCCAAGGCAAGGAAGACAGTAAGAGTGGAAATCCTTATGAGGTATTTGTTTACCACAAGAAAGACAATTGTTAACTTTTTCAGTAATTTCTGACATCGGCTGAGGCAAGAAAAGGTCCCCAACAGGGTACTTAGCTTTTTTGATGACTTCGGTATCGAAGAATACAGGAGCTGACCGACCGGCACTTGCGAACTGCTTCTGCTTCGGGCACCACGCGGCAAGAAAGACTGAAGAAAATGGCGTCGGCTGATGCTTATGTACTCCAGCCGCTCTGACGTCGGAGAGAAATGCGACATCAGCCGACGTCGGACCCAGACTTTGGAATCCGGCCGACCGAGGGCTGCCTGAGGCAGGACAACCCACATGTTATGACTGCAGTTGCATTGTTGAAGGACATCTGTTAATGTTTTCTGACATTGGTTAGAGCAAGAAAAAGGATCCCAAATGGGGTACTTAGCTTCAGAAGACGTCAGGCTTGAAACTTGGAAAAAAAACCCCAAAATATCAGGTTGCGGCTAACTGGCACTTGTGAACTGCTTCTGCTTTGGGCTCCTACTCAGCAAGAAAAGCTGATGTAATGGCATTGGCTGCATGTTTTATACGCCTGACATCATGGAAGAGGCGACAGCATCCGATACAGAAATCCCAAGACTCTGGTATTCGGCCCGAGGGCTACCTGTAAGCAAATAACCCAAGTGTGATGACTGCAACACAAACATGAACAAGAATTTATGTACTCACCATAACGTTCGATGTATGTAGTCCATCTCGCCTCACATTCTTACCCATGGGTTCGATGTCGGCTCCGACTCAGCCATACTTTTTAGCTCAAAATCTTTCTATTGCCTGGGATAAGATGGCATCCTATGCTGCACTGCTCTATCCCCAGAGATAGTTTGCTGCGAGCACCAGCACTCATTCTCCATGCATAACACCACCTAAGGAAAGGAAAAACAAACCAAGAATGAAGGGAGCTCTGAAACCAGACCTAACCTCCAGATCCTCCAGGATGGGGGAAGGAGGGGGGGGGTAAGTAAGAATGTGAGGCAAGATGGACTACATACATCGAACGTTATGATGAGTACATGACTTCTTGATGTTATGTCGTCCAATCTCGCCTACATTCTTACCCGTGGGACAGCGTCCCCAGCACCAAAATCCTGGGAGGCTCAGAGGAAAATACTCCTGAGCACTGTGGAACCAAAGGAAGACCAGCCCCTAGATACCACATCTGACTTGTAATGAATAACAAAGGTGTGAGGAGATGCCAAAGTAGCCGCAGCACAAATATCATCCATAGACAATCTGGCCTGAAAAGTTGTAGATGTAGATACAGACCGAGTAGAGTGAGCCTTCACCCGAATGGTAAATTTTTTCCCCGAGGTATAAATGAAAGAAATACAACTGGAAATCCACCTAGACAATGTGACTGGAAACAAGAGACCCAATTCTGTTTTCCGAAAATGAAACAAACTGATCAGATTTTCTGAGGTCTTTCGTTCTGTGCAAATAAAAACGTAATTGTCTGTGCACATCCAATTGATGAAATTTGAATTCTGCCTTGTTTGAAAACTGAGGAAAAAACACTGGCAATTCAATAGATTGGTTAAGGTTACGGACTGACGCTACTTTGGGAAGAAAGGAGGGGTTCGGTCTGAGAGAAACCCTGTCCTTATGAAAAATCAAATAAGGGGGTTTGATTGATAAAGCTTGAAGCTCCAAAACGTGTCTGGCTGACATGATGGCTACCAAAAAGACAGTCTTCCAAGTTAAGAATTTTAAATCGCAAGTGGCTGCAGGCTCAAAGGGGGATGAAGTAAGACCCTGTAGAATAAAGTTGAAGTCCCACGGCATAAGAGGTTCCGATACCGGAGGACGAAGCAACAAAGTTCCCTTCAGGAAAGCCTTACAGAGTGTCTATGTGCCAGACTAGGGTCATCTGCGACATGAAAGGTAGCAATCACCACCAAATGGACTTTAATGGTTGTGGCCGCTGAACCCTGGTTAAAGAGTATAGACAAGAACTCCAATACAGATGAAATTGGAGCTGTGTAAGTGTCAATTATTTGGCATGCACCCAGATTGAAAATCTCTTCCATTTGCTGTAATAAATCTTCCTGGTCGAGGGCTTATGAGAGGAAGATGAAATATGAACCACCTCCAGTGAAAATTGATGAAGCCTAACTAATGACGGAAGTGGAGTAACCAGGCTGTCAACCGGAGGGTCCGAAGAGAGGGATGGAGCTGCCCTGACATGTGCGTCAGCAAGTCTGGTTGTGGTTCCAAAATCCAAGGAGCGTCCATGAGATAGGGATGGAGAACGGGGAACCAAATATGACGAGGCCAGTGCGGGGCAATCGGAATCATTTTGCTTCCCAAGGATTGCACTTTCTGAATACCCTTTGACAGCAAGGAGAATGGAGGGAAGGCATATAGTACACTGGTGGGCCAATCGTGGACTAGAGCGTCCCTGGGTGACTCCCCCCTGATGGGGGATCAGTGTGAAGTAGCTGCTGCATTTGGCATTGAGGGGGCTGGCAAAAAGGTCGCAGCAAGGCTGACCCCATCTGCGGAAGATCTCCTCCGCAACTTGACAGTTCAGGGGCCACTCGTAAGGCATCAGAATAGCTCTGCTTAGCCTGTCTGCGATCACATTGGACTTCCCCGGAATGTGCGTTGCCACCAGAAAACGTTGGGAAGATGCTTCCCACTGCCACACTCACATGGCCTCTCTGCAAAGGGGATAAGACTTGGTTCCTCCCTGCTTGTTCAGATACCACATCACTAACATATTGTCTGAGTGGATTGCAATAGTCCCAAGAGGAAGAAAACTCTGAAGTGCTTGCCCTCGGAAATATGGGGACCACTCGTGGGGGTACCCTGAGGCCTTGGGGCTCCGCTGTCCAAAGATAGATGGTGATCAGAGACCTGCACCGGTGTTGTAGGGGATAGAATGACCGACCCCCGTATGATGCTGCTGACGATCTGGCAAGCACGCTCCACATGGCCTCGAAGGCTGGTCCTCCCGGATCCAAAGAATGACCAGCCTCCAAAGCAGAGACCGGAGTCAGGCTTCCCCACGCCAAAGCGCCGAGAGGGAGACTAGGAGCCGAGGTGTGTCCCGAAGCCTCTCCCTCGGGTCCGACCAAAGAATCCAGAGTCCTGAACCCTGTGGACGGTGCTGACTGCGTCGGTGCTGACGTCGGAAACGATGAGAGGAGGGGCCGTCGGAACTGACCTAGGGACATCACACTGAGCCGAGCACTCCGGCTCCGAAAGCTGAGATGTGTTCGGAGGAGGAAGTATCAATGCAGGTTGAGGGACCGGCTCCAGAACCAACTGGGTTGGGAGCAGAGACCAATTTTGCCAGTACCAGTGACTGAAGAAGTCTCTGCACCACTATCAACGTCCACATCTGATAAAGTCCTGGAAGATTTGGAGGATAGGGAAGGAGAGCGAGACCTCCTCTCTGGAGGGGACCTGCGAGGAGGGGATACTGGCCTAATGCTAGGCAACCGGCTCTGAACAGGCTCCAAGAAAATTGGAGCCGAAGGAGGTTCCATAACCACTGACACTTCCTGCGGCGCAGAGGATGTCGATGAAGACTTTGCTATTTTCTCCGGTGGCTCCAAGATCGCTTTTTTGCTTTTGAAGATTTAGCCTTACAGCTGGAAGCTCTCTCCAGACCCTCCTCGGAGGAGGGTTTCAGGAGACCCTTCAAAATCAATTTGTTCTTCCTTTCCTGAAGAACAACGCAGACTAAAGGCATGACAGAAACTGCACAATTCCTGGAAATGAATCGCTCCCAGACAGTACACACAAACAGAGTTGTCCATCCGCAATGGACATTTTATAACTGCATTTGGAGCACTTCTTGAAGCCCGAGGGCTTATGCTCCTTAGTATCTTTGGACATAGTTAACCAACAAGTACCTCACTGAAAAAAATAGACCAATGGTCAAAAAAGGTTACAAGTGCAGGAACAAGCCAAACAAGACAGACCACCACAAAGATCTCTAATTCAAATGATCCTCAGACAAATGCAAGGGTGGAGGACTAATTCCTCTAATTTAAATGGTTTTAGTCCACAGGAAAACTTTAGCACACAAGGAAATCAAGGGGACAGACTAAGTCCTCTAACTGAAATGGGCCTAGCCCATTGGAAACAGCTAGTGGGATACCACAGAATACGCAATCAAGAAAAAACACAACTTTTCCACAATACAGACAACACATACAAAAGCTATTAAAATAGCTTTTTTGCAAAAAACTTCTAAGAAAAAGGGTACTTAGCCACAGCCAAGGGCGAGACCACGTCCAAGCTACACGAGCAGCAAACGAGATCTGGGGATAGAGAGCAGTGCAGCATGGGATACCATCTTAGCCCAGCCAATAGAAAGACTTCGAGCTAAAACGTATGGCAGAGTCAGAGCCGAACCCACGGTAAGAATGTAGGCGAGATTGGACTACATATAACATCATACTTTATTCTGATGACAGATTAAATAGCTTTTCTGAGCCAAGAAGATAGTCATTTTTGAAAAAGGCTTACCCAATCTGGGTCCTGCAAAGGCCACAAACAATGGATCCTTTTTTCTGAAAGGTTTAGTTTTGTCCAATTAGAAACGAAGTTGCCTATGAACAGAGGGTATGAAGAAGGTATTCCCCTCTATCTGAATGGTGAGGAAAGAAAACCAGTAGATAAACAATAAATCACCTTGGGCAAAAAGGAGGGACCAATACATAGGGACACTTTCCCTATGAAAAAATCAGGTAAGGTCTCAAACATTCCGGTCTACAACTCAGATACTCTTCTCGCCAAAGTAAGGGCTACTACAAGCAAAGTTTTCCAAGGCAAAAAATTTTATATCGCAGGAGTTAGAAGGCTCAAAAGGAGGACTTAATGACTGAAGCACCAAAGTGAAGTCTCATGGATCTATAGGAGGCTTGACCGGAGGCTTAATATGTAATACTCCTTTCATGAGGGTCTTGCACAGTCAGTGTGACATAATAGATGAATTCTCAATTCCACTGTGAAAATTTGCAATAGCTGCTAAAAGCACTAATTGTCGATGCTGAAGCTCCTGCGTGCAGAAGAGTAGTTGAGTTTTGTAAAATCTTCTGAAGTGATCTATGCTATGCTCTTTGGCCTATCTAGAGAACCTAGTCCACTTACTAGAATAAATTTTTATGGTGGAAGGTTTTGTGCGAAGCCAAAAGAATCTCAGACAGGGGATGAAATATCAGGTAGCCTGGCAATCACTGGAAGTGGAGAAACCAAGCTGTGAGCTTGAAGCTGGGGAGATTGGTGTGAATCAGTCCCAGAGGATGAGCCAGCAGACCTTGGGATTGATCCAGGATCCACAGACTGCGAATCAGGCGAGGCCATAGGAAAGGGAACCAGACTGGATGGAGCCAATAAGGGGCAATGAGGATCACTTTGCTTCTCGACCTTTGAGCTTTCTGGAAGAATTTAGGGATGAGGGGAACTAGGGAAAGGCATACAGTAGACTCGGGGGCAATCGTGCATCAGAGCATCCCTTTGTGACTCCCCTGAGGGGTGATCAGGGCAAAATAGCTTCTGCATTTGTTTAGGGGAGAAGAAAACAGGTCGCAGCAAGGCCTGCCCCAATGGCGGAAGATCTGGTCCGCTATTACAGGATAGAGGGGCCACTCGAGGCATCAGAATGTTCCTGCTCAGATTGTCCACAATAAGACTGGAACTCCCGGGAATGTGCATTGCAATGAGAAAGCGGTTGGAAGCCACCGCCCAATGCCAAATGCTCATGGCTTCCCCACAGGCAGTAAGACTTGGTTCCACCTTGTTTGTTGATATGCCAGATGAATGACATGTCCGATTGAATTGCAATGGTCTTGGAAGGGATGTGTGGAACGCTTGAAATGTGCAAATTGGCCTCCATGGGGGACCAGGTGCCTTGGACTGTCTTTCTATGGAAATGCCCCCCCCCCCCCACCATAACAGGAAAGCATCAGTGGTCACTGTGTCCCTGGTCTGGGGGAGACAGAACAGTCGACACCAAAGATTTGATTCTGGCTTCATGCACCAAAGCATGTTTCTTGCAAAGATTTGTAAGGCGTACCATGTGGTAGAGTTAAAACTGACCACTGGGATAAGAGGAGCCACTGCAACAGTCTCATGTGCAACCTTGCCAGTGGTACCAAGATAATGGTTGCTGCCATAGTGCCCAATAGTTGTAGTACAAGGCGTGCTGATTCAATTGTCTGCGGGAGGAAGACTTTTTTGAAAGCCTGTGAAGAGGGTGGGAAGTTTGACAGGACGTGTCGAAGATCACTCCAATGAATTCCAGTGCTGTTGATAGAGACATGTGGGATTTGTCCATGTTGATCATGATACCTAGGTGAAGAGCAAGGAGTGTAAGAGACTGAGAAGATTCCTGGACATGGCCATAAGGAGCCAATCGTACAGATATGGAAACACCTGGAATCCTTGTAGTCTGAGACAAGCTACTATGACTGCCATGCATTTGGTGAACACTCTGGGGGGGGGCTGTCGAGAGACCAAAGGGCAGTATCCTGAACTGATAATGATTGGCTCCCAGCCAGAAGCAGAGAAAACTCTGGGAGCATTTGTCCATCTTTATGTGGCAATACGTGTCCTGGAGGTCTATATAGCACATCCAGTTTTTCTTCCCCAGAAAGGGGAGAATGGACTGTACCATGACCGTACAGAATGTTTGAAGTTTGATGAATTTGTTTAGTAAACGGAGATCCAGAATTGGTCTCCAGTCCTGTCTTTTTTGGCACTAAAAATAATCTTTAGTAAAAAAAGCCAGATTCTCTTTGGTCTGGTGGGACTGGTTGGATGACTCTCTTAGCAGCAGCTTTTTGATTTCTAAGGCTGCAACCTCCCTCTGACCAGGTGGGACTTCAGGGATTTGTTTCACAGGTCTGGGGGAGAGGTCGAAATGGATATGCTAGCCTCTGGATATTATCCTCTGCACCCACGCATCTGTTATGAGTTGCCAGGGCTGTAGGTGCATGGAAAATCAACCCCCGACTGCTTCCAGAGGAAAGCAATCGGGCCGCTGTTCAGGAGCAGTGGAAGGGACTGCCAGAGAAGGAATCTCTAGTGCCGTGGTTACGCAGACCCCCTCTGCCCCAAAAGGGGAGTCTTCCAAGAGTTGCCCCCTCTGCCCTGGGAGGATTGCTCGTCACAAGTGTCATGAAAAATCATTGGGACATCTTGAACCACAATTTTCCTCCCCTCTGGTTCCTGGAGTAGGACCCTCGGGGGGGGGGGTGGAAAAATGTATGCCCACTGCAGATAAGGTCTTTCCGTCCTCCTCACTGCGTGAAAGTCTCTCTTACTTTGGGATCAAAAAGGGAAGATACAACAGGCGCATTGACAAAGGAAGATTTAAAGGTGTCGCAGTCACACAAACGCATTCAAGCATTTTGTCTCATAGCAATGCCCGATGTGGCTGCTCGAGCTGCCCCCCTCGGTAGTGAGAAATCAAGCGCATCAAGCAGTTTGAGATAGATTCCAAGGTAGCTAGCTGAGAGGAAACAGTATCTCGCACCTCCGCCAAAGAGGCAGACATTTCATAAATTAGGTCTCTTTGGGGAGAGTAACGTGTGCCAGGTAGTTCAGCAACCCGATGACAAAGGTCACTGAAGTGTAGGTCCACTTCCCCAGTCTGTCCATAGCCCAAGACTCCCTGTTCAGGTGATGAACAGTGGAACTATCTTCCACCAGTTCTTTCTTGGTGGCCGCTGCCACGACCATGGAATCCACTACCAGTTGTTTGGACCAATTGGGCTGGTCTTCCAGGGAGGACAACATTTTCTCTGGCCTCCGGTGGATGGGTTCTATGTTGTCCTGGGCATTCCATGCATGCTGCACAATAAGTTGAATGAGCTAATCTGCAGGTGGGATTACCCAGAAAGTAGATGGCTGAGCATGGAAAACCTGCAAGAACAGATTCCTCTGAAGGGTTGGAGGGCTTCCAGTCTCCCCTCTGCCTGAGGATCTCGAGAATGTCTCCAAATGACATGCCTTCTGGGGGAGACTGTGGGAAACCTTTTCCCTCATCGCAATGTGTCTTCAGTGATGGATTCCTCAGGGGAATCATGATGCTTCCTCTTACAAAGTTGCTTCCGGGGTGGATACCCAGTGGGGTCTTGTGAGGAGGACTCCAGAGAAAGGGTTCCCTTGGAGGGCAAGCCTTATGGCTTCCATGCTCAAGATTCCAGAGTAGGAGGGGGAGACAGCTGCAAGCTACAGGGGGGTTCTGGTTCTGATGCCAGTGGTGACAACTGCGAGCCTATTGAAGCAAGAACCCTCTCCCCATCACCAGAAAAAGCAGGCCCACCAGAGGAAGGATGGGAGCCCAGAACTGACAAGGACCTCAGAACCAGGGTCACACCCCACCCTGAGAAGCCCAGAGAGGACCGGCAGCTGCCACGAAAGCCATAGCCGTAGACGGCACCACAGAAAAAAATGGTGCCAAACTAGGTGCCACAGTGCCGACAACCTAATCACTGCTCCAAGAGTGCCCCAGTTCCAGAGGAGCCGTGATGCCAAGAGTAATCTGTGCAGAGAAGTCTCCACTGTCAGCACTGAGACCATATGAACCAGGATGGCCATCGGTACCAAAGTCTCGGAAACCCAGGTGGAGGTTGGAGGAGGATAGACAGGACAATTTCACTGTGAAGGCTTTTGGTCCAAGGGGGAAAGAAGACCTGGTCTGGGTGGTTAATCCTCTAGCTGCCAGAAGCTGGTCCCACAACCCTTACTACACATCCTGTTCCGAAAGACGCCTGGTGGATCTGAAGGATGCTGCTGATGGGGAGTCTGGTCTTTCAAAAAAAGGACTAATTTGCTGTCCCAAAACGGGGTCATAAAGAGAAAAATATCTAGTTCTTAGAAGATGCACTATCTTCTGAACTGAAGGAGTCATTACCAGCGTGGCAGTGTAAGACATTGGCACCGTGGCCGGGGAAGGTGTCAATGCAGGCACTGTAGTCTGTCACAAACAAGGTCGGCACTGTGGAAGATGGACAGTAGTCGGGGTCTGTGTCACAAACAAGGTCGGCACTGTGGAATATGGTGCCGAGGTCACTACAGTACAAGGGGAGTCAAAATCAAAGGCGGCACCGAGGGAGAACACAAGGACCCTGGTGCCGAAGTCGTCTGTGCCGAAGATGCGGGAGAAGCCTGGTGTCAACTCTGTTCTGAGGAAGACGGGGATATCGGAACCAAAAGACTCCATTTCTCCTTATGTCTTTATGCTTAGGAGGTGGCGAGACCTCAGTCCCAGAAAGAGTCTCCGCAAAAAAGTTGTCTTATCATAACGTTCCATCTGAGTGGTTTCATCTTTGTTTATTCATTACTCTTGGGATCCACTTCTGACCTCGGAACAGAGCCGGCCTTTTTTCAAGCTCGTGTCAGCCATAAAACTTCTCGAGCTAAGATTTTACCCATCATGCCCTTCTCCCTGTTACCTCAGATCTAGTTTTCAAGTTGGAAAAATGAAACTGAGGCTACCTCTGGTCAGACATGACCCAACAACTGGAAAGACAGACAAATGAGAACCACCAGAAACCTTCGGAGGGGGAAGGCAGGTGGGCCGTAATGAATAAACGAAGATGAAACAACTCGGAACTTTATGGTAAGACAACTTCTTTAGCTGATGTTAATCTTCATTTATTCTTTACTCTTGGGACAGAGTCCCCAGCTATCTTGTTCCCTGGGAAGCCCTATGGAAGGACACTCCAGAGCATAATAGAACCAAAGGAAGCTCTGCCTCTGGAGGCAAAGTCCAATTTGCAATGAGCAATGAAGGTATGAGGCCTAGCCCAGGTTGCGGCTGCACAAATGTCAAAGAAGTTCTAGCATGGAAGGCTGTCTTGTAGAGTAAGCCTTTACTCTGCCAGGTAAAGGAATACCGTTCTTGCCATAAAAGATAGTAATACAATTTCTCACCCAAGTGTCTTAAGTAACTTTAGAAACTGGACAACCTAACCTGGATTCAGACAAGGCCAAAAACGGCTGGTCAGATTTTCTATTAAATTTAGTCCTGTCTAGGTAAAAAACAAATTTGTCTATGTACAACCAAAGTACACAGGCAATATTTTCCTCTGTTAAAATGATTAGGGAAGAACACTGGCAAATAAAGTCTGATAGAGAACTCAAACAACCTTTGGCAAGAAGGTCGGATTGGTCCTTAATGAAACTCTGCCCTTGTGAAAGATGAAGTAGGTGGGTTTGATAGACAAGGCCTGTAATTCAGAAATGCATCTGGTAGAAGTAATAGCAACTAACATTTTCCATGACAGATACTTAGATCACAGGTAGATGCAGGCTCAAAAGGAGAAACTGTCAACCCATGAAGGACCAAGGCCAGGTCCCAAGGTAGAACAGGTTCTCTGAATGGAGGGCTTTAGTTGGGTTACGCCCTTCAGAAAGGCATTACAAAGTCTTGTGTGACATTAAGGAAGAGCCCTGGAAGCCATTATGAAAATAAGAAATTGCAGTCAAATGATCTAACTGTGGTGGTTGCTACCCCCAATTTAAAAAGGTCTGAAATATTCTAGCGCAACAGAAATGGGCTGTAAAAGGGTCCATTTGTTTATCTTGCAGCCAGAGAGAAAACCTCTTCCATTTGCTGCAGTAGAGTAGTCTGGTGGATGATCTAGGACAGAATGTCATGCACAGGAAGATGGATCATACTGCCTGGCAATCATTGGAAGTGAATAAACCAAGTTGTCAGTTTCAGGCTAGATAGGTTTGGATGAACGAGATTCTGCAGGTGAGAGATCAACTCTGGAGTTGGATTGAGAATCCATGGTCGATCTAGCAGATGAGGCCACAGGAAGGGAAACCAAACTTGTCGAGGCCAATATGGAGCAATGAGGATCACTTTGCTCTTCAACAGACATGCTTTCTTGAGGAACAGGGGAATGAGGGGCATCCGAGAATAGGCATACAGCAAACACAAGGGCCAATCTTGGACTAGAGCATCTCTTGGTGACTGTCCGCGAGAGGGGGATCAGGGCAAAGTAGTTGCTGCACTTGTGATTGGACAGGCACGCAAATAGGTCACAGCAAGGCTGGCCCCAGCGGTCGAAACTCTTCACCGCCACTAGAGGATTGAGACCACTCGTGAGGCTGTAGAATGCATCTGCTCAACTTGTCCATCACGTTGGAGCTCCCAGGAATGTGCGTTGCTATCAGAAAACAGTTGGAGGCTATCGCCCATTGCCATATTCTCATGGCCTCTCGACAGAGTGGGTATTATCTGGTTCCCCCTTCTTTGTTGATGTATCAGACTACTGCCATGTTGTCTGAACAACAGTAGTCCCTGATGGAAGGATCGACTGGAATGCTTGCAACGCTAGTAGCACCGCCCTCAGTTCTAGGACACTGATATGCAGATGGGCCTCCATCTATGACCAAGTGCCTTGGACCGTTTTTCCCCTGAAACAGCCCCCCCACCCCATCAGGAAGGTGTCCATGGTCACTGTGGCGTAGGATTGAAGGGACTAGACTACTGGTGAGGGCTGTTTGACATCCACCAGAGCAAGTCCTATTTGCAAATCTTGGTTATTCACATCGGGAAAGAAAAGGGGTGCTGGGATGGGTACCACTGAGTACAAAGCAGCCATTAAAGAAGCCTCATGTGTAACCTTGCTAGAGGGACTATGGTGATGGATGCTGCCATCGATCCCAGCAGTTGAATGGATTGAGCTGAGGCTAGATTTTGTGGAAGTATTGCCTGAACCTGTTCTTTGATCCTCTGAATTCTGTGATCTGGTAGAGAGGCTGTACAAGTCATTGTGTCCAGAATCACTCCAATGTACTCTGAGTGACTCGGAGTAAGGTTTGACTTCTTCCAATTTATCAATATTCCGAGCTGCTGTGCAGTGTTTAGGGTGCAAGTCAAGGCCTGTGAGGCAGTAATGAGCCAGTCTAGGTAGGGAAACACCTGGAATCCTTGAAGCCGCAGGTGAGCTGTGACTACTGCCATGCGCTTTGTGAACACTCTGGGGGCTGTAGAGAGTCTGAAGGGCAGTGCACAAAAAGTACAGTTGTGTACACTTACCATAAATGTAGATGTTAGAGTGTAATCACTGTTGCAATCATTACACTTGGGTTATCCTACTGGCAGGCTATCCTCAGTCGGCCTGAATTCCAAAGTCTAGGTCCGGCGTCGGTTGCTGTCGCCTCTTCCCTGACATCAGTGCACCAGGGGTATAAAAGATGCAGCCAACGCCATTTTCTTCAGTTTTTCTTGCCCCAGATGTCAGGTGCCCCCAAAAGGGTAGGCTAAAAATATGCCAATAAAACATGCATGCACCAAAATATATTATACCTTCATCTACAAGCAAATACACCACATAGGTTGTATAGATTAGGGAGGTGCAGATAAGTTCCAGCAAAGAAATGGGAGATGGTGGGTAACCTGGACTGCAACAGTGAATACACTCAAACATCTACATTTATGGTAAGTGTACACAACTGTACTATGTTCTTCGTGTTTCACTGTTGCAGTCATTACACTTTGGTTGAATCCCAAAGCTATGGTTGGGAGGCTGGAGCTAAATAGCATTGGGAGCGGCTATGAGGCCCTGCAGAACTGCAGTGGCAAAGCCTGCCCTGGATTTAGAGTAGAGTGGTAAATGATAGTGCTTTGTAAAGGTGTGCACTGAACTCCAGGTAGCAGCCTCTAAAATGTCTTTGGTTGGTACTCTCCTGAGGAAGGCTGCTGAAGTGGCTGCTGCTCTTGTTGAATGTGGCCTAATGCCCTTAAGCACTGGCTTGCCATGTTGTGAATAGCAGAAATGAATGCAGTGGCCTATCCACTTAGAAATATTCTGCTTTGGGATAGCCTTTCCTTGTGATCCTGCAGCATATGCCACTAGTAGTTGCTGTGTCTTTCTGAAAGCTTTGGTTCTGTTCAAGTAGAAGCGTAGCTGTCTGTGCATGTCCAAAGAATGCAGAATTATCTCCCCGTTATTCTGTGGGTTTGGATAAAATGTAGGCAGATGAATAGTTTGGTTAAGGGCCACACTGGACACTACCTTAGGCATATATGTTGGGTTTGTCCTCAGATAAACCCTGTCTGGATAAAAAATGATAAAAGGTTCCACAGCCATGAGTGCCTGTAGCTCTGAGGCTCATCTTACAGAGGTTATTGCTAGGAGCAGAGCTGTTTTCCAAGATAAAAACTTTTATATCAGCTGTAGCGGCTGGCTCAAAAGGAGGCAGGGTGAGGTTTTCCAAGACATAATTGAGGTCCCATGCAGGTATTGATGATCTCCTTGGAGGTATAAAGTTTTTGGCTCCTCTGAGGTACTACCTTAAAGGATATGAATAGATTTGGTGGCTCTGTATTGTAATGAGCCAAAATGGCAGAGGCATGAATTTTAATTGATGAAAAGGATAGGTTTTTGTCCAGCATCTCAGTTAAGTATTGCAAAATCTGAGGAATATTTGGTACAGCTGTGTCAATTCATTGTGCCTGGTTCCAGGCACAGAATCACTTCCATTTTCCAGCGTAAGCCTTCTGGCCTGTGCGTTTTGTATGACTACATTATTTGCCATGCTGCCAAGATTTAAGGTCTTGAGTTGGCTGTGCAGGATCTGATTGTTTTGTTGGGACAGTAGATGAGGTATTTGAGGCAAGGTCCAAGCCGGGCATTGAGAGAAGTTCCTTAGGATTGGATACCAGTACTGGTGGGGCCAGTCTCGGGCAATCAATATCATCTTTGGCTTCTCCTGTCTGACCTTTAGGAGTACCTTGGGGAGGAGAGGCAGTGGAGGAGAGGCATATACTGCGAAGCTTTTTCAGCTGAAAGATGGGGCGTCCACTTTCCATGCTTGTCTGTGAGAAGTCCTTGTGCAGAATCTTTTTAGTTGGTAGGTGAGGACAGGCAAATAGATCTATATCCGGGCAACCCCATTTCCTTGTTATCATGCTGAAGACTTGTGGATCCAATTTCCACTCATGGGGATCCATGAGGTTTCTGCTTAGTTCGTCTGCCAGAATATTTATCTTTCCTGGCAGGAATTGCGCCTGCAGATGTACTTGGTAAGTCAATGCTGTGCCCCACAAAGTCATGGCTTGTCTGCAAAGGGGGGAAGAATGAGTGCCTCCCTGCTTGTTTATATACCACATGACCGTGGTGGTGTCCATCAGTAGTTGTCCCGGATGAAGTAGGTCCTTGAAAGCTGTCAGGGCATTCTGAACAGCTAGCATCACTTTTTGATATGTAGATGCATTTGGTTTGCGGACCATGTGCCTTAACTACATCTTCCTGCCATGTGGGCCCCCAGGCATAATCTGATGCATCCGTTAATGTCTGCTTGGCTGGGGGTAAAGTGAATGGCTGTCCCTTGTTCTGGTGACAAGCCTTCGCCCATCGAAACTCCTGTTGTAGGCAGGGAATGAGGGTAATTGTTTCCAGGCTGTGGCAATGTTGAGCCCAAACACATTTTAGGTACCATTGAAGTCTCCTCATATGCAGTCTCGCATATGGAATTAGTAGAATGCAGGATGCAATGAAGCCCAAAGACTGCAGAATTTTTCTTGCAGCTAACTGGCCCTTTGTTGCCAGTTTGAAATATATAGTCAATTGCCTTTGTCTGGAGTGAGATAAGCCATCTGGGCAGTTGTATTTAAGCTTGCACCCAGGAATATTACCTCTTGAGAGGGTACTAATTTTGATTTATTTTCCTTGACTGTGTACCCTAGGCCTGTTAGAAATCTCTTTACAAACGCCAGATGCTGTAGTAGAATGTCCTTGTTCTCTGCTTGAATGAGGCAGTCATCCAAGTAAGGATATATTTGCATTCTTCTGTCTGCAGAATGCAATTACTGGTGCCAGGCACTTTGTGAAGACCCTGGGCACAGTAGATAAGCCAAAGGGCAGTGCATAGGATTGGAAGTGCATTGAGCCAGCTTTGAATCTGAGGTATCTTCTGCATGTTTGTCTGATTGGGACATGCAGGTATGCCTCTTTTAGGTCTAAAGTCACAAGCCAAGCCTTCTAGCCCAGTATGGGCAGAAGCTGCTGTAGAGTCGACAGTACTGGTCTCCAGGTCTTGTCCTTTCTTGGTACCAAGAACAGTCTTGAATAAAACCCTTGTTCTTGCTCTGGTACTTGTCCATGAGGGATGAGACTTGTTTTTGTGCATCTTCCCATTAATCTTTTAGCAGGTCTGGCCAACAGTTTGTCCTTGGCAAGGTATGGAAGTGAAACTTGTAGCCTTGTGACACTGTCTAGGACCCATTTGTCCTGGGTTATGTGCCAATTTTGAGAAAAAATGCTACTTTTCCCCCTAAAGGTGCTGCCAGACGATAAGTGTTTGGTGCAGGTTTCCTGTATGGCTGTGATTTGTCTTCTCCACTTTTGGAGGTAGAAGCACCCCATTGTTTAGATCTGTATGAACCTTGGGGCTGGGATCTGCCTCTTGGGCGTCTATCTGCCCTTTGTGGTCTGTCTGACACTGGAAAGGACCAATTCTTTGCAGGCCAGTGTCTGCTAAATCTTGGAGGCTGTACCTGTAAGAAATCCTTAACTGTTTGGATAGATTTAGCTCTGTCCTCCATTTTCTTTAAAACCTCCTCTGCTTTAACACCAAACAAGGTATCATGCTGTAATGGAGCATCTAATAATTTTGCTTCGACATGGTCAGACAGATTTTGTTCCTTTAACCAAGCATGCCTCCTGATGACAGAACCAGTAACAGCGGCCCTGCAGGAGGTCTCCAAAGAATCAAAACCACATTGCAAAGTATGCTTTCCAACTTGCTCAGCTGCATGCAATAAATCCTGCATGTCTGTTTTCTGCACATTCAGAATTTAACATTTTCTGTTTAAGCAGTGACATAATATACTGATATTTGAGCATATGAAACTGACAATTTAAAGCCCTTATAGCCAAGGTAGCAGAAGGGTAAATCTTCTTCCCCCATCAGTCCAATGCCCTAGAATCTGTCAGAGGGGGTAGGGTTTTTTTGCAGTGGATGCCTTGATCCCTTTGGGACTCAGATAGTTTCCAGGTCAGCAGCAGGGTTTTTGAAAAGGAATTTATGAGAGTCAGGAACCCTGTAGTACCTGTCCGGCTTAACAGGAGCTGGAGCTAAGTCGTCAGGGGTCAGACTGGACTCTGAAAATACATCATCTACAATGTCTAACAGGTGTGTTGTGGGAGTAAAAAAGTCTGAGCCTTTTCTTAGATTCTGAATAATCTTGGCTCTACCAGTGGAAATGTTCCCTTCATGGTATATGCAAGGTTTCCCCAAAAGAGTAATCCTCAGGAGGAGAGGCTGAAGGGACAGATTCTTCAGCATCAGAATCCTCATGGGGAGGAAGAGAGTATTCCTGATCAGAAGAGGAATCGGATGAAATGGAAACCTGATCTG
Organism: Protopterus annectens; assembly: GCF_019279795.1. Taxonomy (NCBI): domain Eukaryota; kingdom Metazoa; phylum Chordata; order Ceratodontiformes; family Protopteridae; genus Protopterus; species Protopterus annectens. The sequence continues at coordinate 334,061,492 of NC_056732.1, forward strand.
ACGATTCATAGTCTCTCTCTTGCCTAGGCCTCTTATCAGGAGGGGGATGGGAACCCCTGATCAAAGTAATTAAGTCTTCGGCCATTTTGAGCATCTGTTTTTTGGGCATGGAGGCCTGACCACGAGGCTGTTGTACTCATTTCTTTGTCTTTAAAGATGCTTTAGTCTTTGCTTTTGTAGCTGGAGTCACTTTAATGTATAATTGAGTAGGTCTGAAAACACCCTCAGAAGCCAATGCCTGCTCAGCGACTCCGGACCCATCTGAGGGAATAGTCTCTGAAGGTCCAATACCTTGAGCTTCCAGCGGCCTAGGCGACTCCACGTGGGAGTCTGTAGCAGCCTGCGGGTCCAAAGTAGCGGGTGTCAGGAGCTGCGAAAGCACCTCGCTGAGAACCGGCGACTGACTTAGAGGAAGCCTCGTCGGTTTTAGACCTCGGATGCCTGTCATTTTTGTATTTCTTGTGAATTCCGGTAGTCGGATGGCTATCCGATGACATCATGTAATTAAATCTTCTGCCAAAATAGTGAAATGCAAAATCGTACCGATGCTTAGTGCGCTGGTTAAATCTAGCACAAAACCGACAACTAGCAACGTCGTGGCCAGGGCCTAGGCAAGGAATACAGTAATAATGAAAGTCCTTATGAGGTATTTGCTTCCCACAAGAAATACAATTATTAACTTTTTCAGACATCGGTCTGGAGCAAGAAAAAAGTTTTCCCCAATGGGGTGCTTAGCTTTTAATGAAGACTTCGGATCTGAAATTCGAACACAAAAATCTCAGGAGTCAGCCGACCGGCACATGCGAACTGCCTCTGCTTCGGGCACCGCGCGGCAAGAAAGACTGGAGAAAATGGTGTAGGCTGCATCTTTTATATCCCTGGCGCACTGACGTCAGGGAAGAGGCAACAACAACTGATGCTGGACGTAGACTTTGGAATTCAGGCCGACTGAGGGTAGCCTGCCAGCAGGATAACCCAAGTGTAATGACTGCAACAGTGAAACACGAAGAACATCGAGTAATGACTGGCTCCCACCCGGAAACCAAGATAACTTCGTGAGCATCTTTCCACCTTTATGTGGTAGTACGCATCGTGAAGATCTATGGAACACAGCCAATCATTTTTTTCCAAAAGTGGAAGCATAGACCAACTGTGACCATTCATATTTTTTCTGTCTACAAATTTTAGGGTGCTGAAATCCAGAATTGGTCTCCAGGCCAGTCTTTTTTAGCACCAAAAAGAAACGAATAGAAGCAGGATCCTGTCTAGTCTGGGTAGACGTTTGGATGACTTTTTTGAAGCAGCTCTGATATCTCTATAGCTGTGGCTTTTCTTTCACTGGGGTGGCATGTCGGGTAAGCGGGGAGTGAATAAGAAAGGAATATGGTATCCTCTGGTGATGAGCCTTTGTACCCAAGCATCTGTGGTTATGGTCTGCTAGGCAGAAGGATACAAGGAAAAATGACCCCTGACTGCTTCCAGAGGAAAGATTCCTGGAACCTTAGTTTCGTAGACCTCCCCTGCCCTGAAAGGGGCGCCTTCTGTTAGAATCCCACCGTCTCTAGGGGAAAACTCGGCCCAAGAGTCAGGGAAAGGACCCAGAGATTTTTTGTGCCACATTTTCCCACTCTTCTGATTGACACCCATGGCAGATAGGGTCTTACAGTCCTGTTCACACCTGAACAATGTATCTTTTACCTTGGACCCAAACAAAGTAGTGGTCTCAATAGAGGCATTAAGTAAGGAAGCCTTGAAGGGAATCCACAAAGTCACAAAAGTGCAGCCATGCATGGCGTTTCATGACTATGCCGGCACCCGCAGCTCTTGCTGCTCCCTCAGTAGCATGCGATAGCAAATGCATTGAGAAATTGGAAACATTCTAGGGTCGCTGAGAGGCCAACTTGTCTCGGACCTCATCAGAAACTGCGCCTGCCACGGTCTCCGAGTTGGGACACCACGTCTCTGTAGCTTTGTGAAATGTGCCAGAGTTCAAGGACCTAACAGCAAAGGTCGACTATGCAAAGGCTCGCTTCCCTAATTTGTCCACCGCCCGGGATTCTTTATTGGGCAGGTGAAGTCTGGCTCTCCTCTGCAAGTTCCGTCTTTGTAGCGGCAGCCACCGCCATGGCATCTACTGGGAGACCTTTCAACTAATGGGGGCACAAGACTTTGTCCGGCCTATGAGGTATGGCCGCCACAGAGTCCGGTGCCTTTCACTCGCACGATGAGGTCATCGGCAGGTGGAGTAACCCTAGGAGGTAGGGGCCGGGGACAGTTCTCTGAGGAAAGATTAGAGGACTTCACATTCACTTCTCTGCTTTAAAAATTTGAGGATGTCACCAAAGGAAACCTAGGCAGAAGGTGAACATGGGCCCCCTTCCCATCATCATAATCTGCATCTTCGGTCAATGACTCTTCCATGTGCTTCCTCTTACATGTAGTCTTGCGGTGGACCTCCTCAGTGGGAGACTCTGGGGAAGGCTGCAGGGATGGGATTTCCAGGGGGAGAACAGCCAGAGAATCTTGCACCTAGTGTTCAGGGGTTGTGACTTGAGACAGCTGAGATTCCGTGGAAGTTGTAGTCTCCAACAGAGGTGGCCGAGAAACAGCGGCCAGTGTCCTCTCCAAGGCGTGGAATGCCAGCCCGCCTGAGGAGGGATGCCTCGAAACCTCCAGAGGTTGTAGAGTATAGGTAGGCGCCTGTGGAGAAAGGGGGTCGACTCCAGAGGAGAGAGAGACTTTTGAAGGGGCAGGAATTCCTCTGGCCAAAAACAGCTGGTCTAAGACGCATCACATCATGTTCAGAAAGGCTTCTGGTAGACCTCATTGAAAGCCCTAAAGGTGATTTGGGCCTGTCCAAAAAAAGGCTAGCACGACCACTGAAAAAAAGGTGTCTGCATAGGTAATGTCTGCACCGAAACTGGCTGCGTTTGTATAGTCTGCGCCACTAAAGCCGGCACAGAAGCGGTATGCACCACAAATCAACTGTGCCGAAGATTCCTGCACAAAGAACGGTGTCGTCAAAATTGGAGTTTTCTGCACAGAAGAAAATGTTGGTGCCGAAGGCATCTGCGCCGAGAAAACTGTTGACGCCAAAGATGTCTGCACAGAGAAAAGTATAGTTTTGTACCTATCATAAATGTAGATGTTAGAGTGCTAATACAGCTGCGGTCATAACAGATGGGTTCTGCCGTCAGGCGGGTCCTCGGTCGGCCGAATTCCAAAGTCTAGGTCTGGCGTCGGTGGCTGTCGCTTTCTTTCCTGACGTCAGTGTGACAGGGGTATAAAAAGACACAGCCGACGCCATTTTCTTCAGTCTTTCTTGCCCCAGATGTCAGGTGCCCCCAGAAGGAAGGCAAAATATATATATATATATATATATATATATATATATATATATATATATATATGGTTCTAGGATGTAACATCAACAACGAGAAGACCGACACCAACTTCACCGACGCGAAAACACAGACACAGAAATGATCGACACTACAAACCACGGACATTTAACAGGTAAGGGGTTTAAATTTCGCTAATCAAGCCTACCATGTTCAGGTAAGGGGTTTAAATTTAACACATGCATAACACTGCCACCTTACCTGAACATGGTAGGCTTGATTAGCGAAATGTAACCCCCTTACCTGTTAAATGTCCGTGGTTTGTAGTGTCGATCATTTCTGTGTCTGTTTTCGCATTGGTGTCGGTCTTCTCGTTGTCGATGTTATGTCCTAGAACCATATATATATATATATATATATATATATATATATATATATATATATATATATATATATATATATAATTATATATAATCATGCAATGCAATATAATCAGAAATCAGTAGTTGCAAGCAAATACACCATAGAGGATAACCCAATCAGGTTTTAAGATGAGGAGTTAGCCACTAGGTCTGTACCCAGAGGGGAAGGAAGGAGGGAGGGAAACCTGGACTGCAGCTGTATTAGCACTCAAACATCTACATTTATGGTAGGTACAAAACTGTACTATGTTCATCGTGCATACAGCTGCAGTCATAACAGATGGGTAGAATCCCAAAGCTACGCACAGGGTGGTAGGCACTAGGTGGAACTGGGAGGAGCCAGAATGCCCTGCAACACAGCAGTGGCAAAGCCTGCTCTAGTTTTGGAGTATAAAGGTAGGTGGTAGTGTTTAGTGAAGGTATGCACAGAACTCCAAGTGGCTGCCTCCAAAATATCTTTGGTAGGGACTCCTCTGAGGAAGGCTGCAGAGGTAGCTGTGGCCCTTGTGGAGTGGGATTTGATGCCAGTAGGTACAGATTTGCCATGAAAGGAGTAACAAAACCGTATGCAGTGGCCTATCCATTTTGAAATTGTCTGTTTGGAAATTGGCTTCACTTGAGCTCCTACAGCATAGGACACAGAGTTGTTCTGATTTCCTGAAAGGCTTTATTCTGTCCAAATAGTAACGTAGATGTCTAAGGAATGTAGCAGTCTTTCCCCTTTGTTTTGAGGATTGGGGTAAAAGGTAGGTAAGTGTATGGCCTGATTTAAAGCTACTCTGGATACTACCTTAGGCATAAATGACGGGTTGGTTCGTAGGGAAACCCTGTCCTGATGGAAGATGAGAAAGGGCTGCACAGCCATGAGGGCTTGTAGTTCCGAGACCCTACGAGCTGAGGTAATAGCCAGAAGGAAAGCTGTTTTCCAGGACAAATATTGCAAATCTGTTGAGGCAGCTGGTTCAAAGGGAGGCAATGTTAATTTTTCTAGAATGTAATTAAGATCCCAGGCTGGTATTGGTTGTTTCCTTGGGGGTCTTATATTCTTAGCCCCTCTGAGGAACTGCACTAAGAGTGGGTGAGAGAATAAGGGTGGATCAGTGTTGTATTCTGCAGAAATGGCTGAGGCATGGATTTTGATGGAGGAAAATGAAAGCCCACTGTTCAACAGCTCAGCTAGATACTGTAATATCTGAGGCAAAATCAGTTTTCTAGGATCCTGGTCCTTTTTCTCATTCCAAGCAAAACCGTTTCCATTTTGCGGAGTAAGCTTTTCTAGTAGATGGCCTTCTGGCCTCCAAAATAACATCCTGCACCTCCTTGGAGAGTAGGGTCTGTTGTGGTGTTAAGGAATTTTCCATGCAGCCAGATTGAGTGTTTTCAGCTGACTGAAGAGTTTTGTAGCTGTGTTGAGTCAGGAGAAGAGGCATTAAAGGTAGGGTCCAGGGAGGAGAATGTGTTACTCCTCAGGAGTGGGTACCAGTGTTGTCTTGGCCAGTCTGGAGCAATCAGTATCATCTTGTCTGCTCTTGCTTTCAAGAGCACCTTGGGCAGCAGAGGCAAAGGTGGGAAGGCGTAAACTGTCCTTGCTGCCCAACTGAAGGAAAGGGTGTCCACTCTCCAGGCCTTTGGATGAAATGTCCTTGAGCAGAATTTTGCCAATTGATGATTCTTGTGGGAGGCAAAGAGATCTATGCCTGGCCTTCCCCACGCTTGGATTATCTTTGTAAACACTTGAGGATGCAACTTCCATTCGTGCGGGTCTGTCATATTTCTGCTTAGATTGTCTGCCAGTGTGTTTTCCAAACCTGGCAGGTACCGTGCTTGGAGCTCGATTTGCCAATCCAGAGCCATGTTCCAGGAAAGTAAATAATGTGGGAAGAAATAGCCAGGGAATTGTTATGGCTAGGCTTGTATAGGCCCTAGGGCTGATAGCCTAGTACCAACCTATGAACATGGCCAGCCTGCACAGGGGGTATGAATGTGTTCTTCCTTGTTTGTTTATGTACCACATTACTGTGGTGTTGTCTGTTCTTATCAATATCACTGCTAGCATTTCCTTTTGATTGATGTGAAGGTGCTTTTCCTTTTGGGACCATTTGCCCTAAATGCACCTGTCTGTCATGAGTGCCCCCCAGGCGTAGTCTGAGGCGTCTGTTGTGATGACTTGATTTGCTTGAGGCTTGCAGAATGGTAGACCTGTGTTTGTTTGGCATGCTTGGGCCCACCATAGAAATTCCTTTTGCAAGCATGAAATTAGTGGTAATATTGTTTCCAAACTGTGGCTGTGTTGAGACCATAGGTTTTTTAGGTACCATTGAAGTTTCTTCATATGCAACTTTGCACATGGGATTAGAAGAATGCAAGATGCCATGAAGCCCAGAGCCTGCAGGATTTTCCTTGCAGTTAGTCTGGTACAAATTGCTAGCATCCTGAAGTACTGAGTTAGTTGCCCCTGTTTTTCTGGCGTAAGGTAGGCCATCTGGGTGTTTGTGTCCAGGTTGGCACCCAGGAAAATTAATTTCTGAGATGGTGTTAGCCTGGATTTCTCTTTGTTGACTGTGTATCCCAGAGAATGCAATAACCGTGTCACATAAGCCAGATGTTCCAGAAGTATGTGTTTGCTGTCTGCTTGGATCAGGCAATCGTCCAAATATGGGTAAATTTGTATCCCTTGAAGTCTGCAGTAGGCAATTACTGATGCCAGGCATTTCGTGAATACTCTGGGCGCAGTAGATAAGCCAAAGGGCAATGCAGAGAATTGATAGTGGATTGAACCTGCAAGAAATCTGAGGTATCTTCTGCAGCTTTGTCTGATTGGGACATACAGGTATGCCTCCTTGAGGTCCAATGTTACCAGGCAAGTCTTCTTGCCCAGCATGGGAAGAAGCTGCTGTAAGGTGAGCATCTTGAACTTTGGTACGAGTAGGAATGTGTTTAGGATGGATAAGTCCAAAATGGGTCTCCAGTCGGTTCCCTTCCTTGGTACAAGGAATAGTCTGGAATAAAAACCTTGACCTTGTTCGTGAGTAGGTAACCTCTTGAAGAGCTTTCATGTCCATGAGCTTTGAAATTTGTATTTGAGCCTCTGCCCTTTGATTGTGTGGCAGGTTCAGCATGCCTCATTTTTGGAAGAGCGTGAAAATGAAATCTGTAGCCTCTGTTTATAATGTCCAGGATCCATTCGTCTTTTGTGACAATATGCCAATTTTTTGAAAATAATGCCAGCTTTCCTCCCAAGGGTGCTGCCACCTGAGCCTTGCTTGGCCTGCAAAGGGGAAAATCATTGGGTTTGTTTCCTGTATTGTTGTGCACTGTCTTCGCCACCTCTTGGTGCTGGAGATTGCCACTGTCTGCCTCTACATGATCCTTGAGATTGTCCTCTGCCCCTTGTGTGCCTGTAACTACCTCTTTGGGGCTTGCCCGTGGCTGGAAAGGACCAGTTTTTTGAAGGCCAATTTCTGCTAAAACGTGGTGGTTGTACCTGTAGAAAAGCTGTGACAGTTTGCATAGATTTAGCTTTTTCTTCCATTTTCCGTAGTATCTCCTCAGCATTAGTACCAAATAATACATCCTTTTGTAAAGGAGCAGCTAGTTTAGCCTTAACATGATCAGGCAAGGTTTGTTCCCTAAGCCAGGCATGTCTACGAATGACTGATCCTGTAACAGCAGCTCTACTTGAGGCCTCTAGAGCATCATAGCCACATTGTAAGGTGTGTTTACCTACTTGTTCTGCACTATGAATCATATCCTGCAACTCCTTCAAATCTGGTTGTTCAGGTTGTGACATTTTATTCTTTAATTGTGATAACAGAAACTGCTGATATTTAAGCATATGGAACTGACAATTTAAGGCCCTCATGGCTAGGGTAGCCGAGGTATATACCTTTTTTCCCCACCTTTCTAAGGATCTTGACTCTCTCGGAAGGTAATGGATTCTTAGCAGTAGAGGCCTTCATTCCCTTGGGGCCTTGAGAAATGGTTTCAGGGTCAGCATTATGGCTTTTGCAAAGAAATTGGTGTGAGTTAGGAACTCTTTAGTACCTATCAGGCTTGACTGGGGCAGGAGGCAGGGAATCCGGATTAAGGCAAGCCTCCGAGTAAACATCAAGAATGTCCAAGACAGGAGGAATCGCCAGAGGTCTGTGCTGAGGTAGCAAAAGAAATTCCCTAAGCCTTTTCTTGGAATCTGAAAAATCTTGGCCTTCCCAATGGAAGTGTTCGCTCAAGGTATGCAAGGTTTCCCCGAAAGAAAAGTCCTCTGGGGGGGGATACAGAAGGGATGGACTGCTCTGCATCAGAATCTTCAAAAGGGGAGTACGAATGTTCCTCTTCATCGGAATGTTCTGAAATAATGGAGCCCTGGTCAGAAGAGGGGGAATCTTCCTCCACTCTGGGTCTCTTGTCCGGCGGGGGTTGGGGAACCCCTGATAAGAGTAATTAAATCCTCAGCCATTTTGAGCATCTGCTTTTTAGGCATGGGGCCTGGAGATGGGCCCTGTGCAACAGGCCTCTTGGAATGCATGGCTGATTTAGACTTAGTAAAGGCCTTTATGGAAAAGGAAGAAGATCTGAATACACCATGGGTGGAAGTGGACCTGTCCACATTAAGAGGCTCAACACTCACAGTGGCTTCGGTAGCTGTAGTCAGGGTATGGGCCGAGGGACCTGCGGCGGTCTCGGTTACAGAAGACACCACCAGAGAAGTGTAGTCGGTAGTCAGGGGCTGCGTAGGCACCTCGCTGAGAACCGGAGCACGTGTAGCCGGTTTTGGCGTGGTGTCGGTGGAGACCACGGACCTCACGTGTCGGTCTTTGTCCTTGCGTTTTTTGGACAAAACAGTAGTCGGAGTCTCAGACGACATTTTATAATTAAAAGCTTTACCAAAAAAGTGCTGGGCGAACTCCGCCCGACGCTTAATACTGCGTTTATTGAAAGTAGCACAAAAGCGACAGCCCGAGACGTGGTCTGGGCCTAAACAAGGTATACAGATGGAATGGAAATCCTTATGCAGTATTTGCTTCCCACAAGAAATACAATTGTTAACTTTGTCTGACATCGGTCAGAGGCAAGAAAAGTTTCCCCAACGGGGTACTTAGCTTTAAAGAAGACTTCGGTTTCCAAATTTTTGTAATTTCAGGAGCTGGCCGACTGGCACTTGCGAACTGCTTCTGCTTCGGGCACCGCGCGGCAAAAAAGACTGAAGAAAATGGCGTCGGCTGTGTCTTTTTATACCCCTGTCGCACTGACGTCAGGAAAGAAAGCGACAGCAACCGACGCCGGACCTAGACTTTGGAATTCGGCCGACCGAGGACCCGCCTTACGGCAGGAGAACCCATCTGTTAGGACTGCAGCTGTATGCACAATGAACATCTGGATGGTGCTGAATGAGTCTGCACAGACACTTCAATTGGTGCCAAAGATGACTGTGCAGATATACCAATCGGCGCAGAGGAAGTCTGCACCGAACTAGTTGGTGCCATAGTAGTCGGCACCATGAAAGCTGTAGAGATCGAAAGCAACAGTGCAGAGGGACCAGCAGACAATCCGTGACAGAGTCAAGTGAGTCGGTGCTGAAGCAGCCGCTGGCACCGACAATTTAGCCTTTTTGTTTCACTTCCTTAGGGTCTCCCCAAAGGGAGACAATGGAAGAGACTTGGACCTTTTATGTTGTCTGAAAAAAAGATTCCTGCGACCCAGAAATAACCTTGCAGAAAGGGGTCTTAAGGAGACCCTTTAGTACTAGTTTATTTTTATGTTCGTTCAAAGTCCTAGCAGAAAAATCTTTACAAATCTGACAGGGCGGCTTCACTGTGAGATGAGGCATGCCTAAACAGTAAACACACGGTCATGCATGTCAGAGTGAGGCAGTTTGTGTCCACACTCCAAACACCTCTTAAAACCTGGACTCCCTTTCTTCTCAGACATTATATCCACAAAATATTCAAAAACTAGACACATTGTAGCAAGGCCCAAGGGAGGGAAGACTAGGAAAGACTACCAACAAAGTTAGTAGAAGATACCAAAAAGGTACAAGTAACAAAGAAGTAAGACTTAGTCCAAAAACTAAGAATTCTGTAAAAAAAAAAAAAAACTCAAAAGTTATCAAAATTATACACTTAGCTGGAGAGGAACAGCTCGACACGGCTGAACAGCAACATGGAAAACAAGAGCTGAGGTAACAGGGAGAAGGGCATGATGGGTAAAAATCTTAGCGCAAAAGGTTTGTGGCTGACGCGAGCTTGAAAAAAGGTCAGCTCGGTCCCAAGGTCAGAACCGAATCCCAACAGTAAGGAATAAACAAATATTATCAGATGGATGATTTTAACATACCCTGAAGGTTTGTTCTTGTGTTCAGCCAATGTACGGCTGCTGAAGCTAGAACAAAATGTCGCAAGAAACTGAGGTGGTCAACACCCAAACAGTAAACACCGGGCATTACAGTCAGAATGGGGCAACTTACGTCCACACTTATCACATTGTTTGAAACCAAGCTTGGCCTTATCTGCCATAGTAGAGATTATAACCACACAACAAAAAGTAAACTAGCAATAAGGGAAAGCACTTTTTCTCTTTTTTTATAGATAAAAGGAAAGAGCACCAACAACGGTACTAAAATACCAAAGGTAAGAGTAGTACTAACGATGGTATGAAGAAAAGTACAGTTTTGTACCTGCCATAAATGTAGATGTCCGATAGATATGCAACTGCAGTCCTGACATCCTGCCTCAGGCAGCCCTTCGGTCGGCCGGATTCCAAAGTCTGGGTCCAGCGTCGGCCGATGTCGCCTACTCCCCAACGTCGGAGCGGCTGGGGTATAAAGGCATCCGCCGACGCCATCTTCTTGAATGTTTCTTGCCCCAGATGCCAGGTGCCCTCCAAAGAAGGCTAAATTTGGTGAATGGATAAAAAATTCCAGACATGCACAACAGTAATAAACAGATACACCATAACAGATATCCCCAGCTAATAGAGGAAAGGGGGAATGGACCCAAAAGGAAAATTGCAGAGGGGTAGGAGGGAGGGAAAACCTGACTGCAGTTGCATATCTATCGGACATCTACATTTATGGTAGGTACAAAACTGTACTATGTCCTTCAAGAATGCAACTGCAGTCCTGACATATGGGTTGAATACCATAGCCAAGCTGGGGGTGGTAGGATCTAAGAAAGGGATGGTGTAGCTAAAATGCCCTGCAGGACTGCCGAAGCAAAGCCTGCTCGGGATCTAGAGTATAAAGGCAGGTTGTAGTGTTTGGTAAATGTATGCACGGAGCTCCATGTAGCAGCCTCTAGAATGTCCTTTGTAGCCACTCCTCTTAGAAAGGCTGTGTATGTGGCTATAAGCTCTGGTGGAGTGTGGCCTAATATTGGCTGGCACACCTTTTCCATGGAAAGAGTAACAAAATCTGATACAGTGTCCAATCCATTTTGAAATTGTTTGTTTGGAGATTGCCTTTCCTTGCACTCCAGCAGCATAGGCTACAAATAGTTGGTCAGACTTTCTGGTGGTCTTTGCTCTGTCCAAGTAGTAGCGCAATTGTCTGTGTATGTCCAAAGTGTGTAGCAGCTTTTCCCCCTTATTTTGAGGATTGGGAAAGAAAGTAGGCAGATGAATTGCTTGATTTAGAGACACCCTGGATATCACTTTTGTCATGAATGAAGGATTGGTTCTTAGAGAAACTCTGTCCTGATGAAAAATGAGAAAGGGAGGTACTGCCATGAGGGCCTGCATCTCCGAGACTCTTCTTGCTGAGGTAACTGCCAACAGGAAAACCGTTTTCCAGGAGAGAAATTGCATTTTTGAAGATGCTGCTGGTTCAAAAGGAGGAAGAGTTAATTTTTCCAAGACTAAATTGAGGTCCCATGCAGGTACTGGTGGTTTTCTGGGAGGTTTGATATTCTTTATCCCTCTTAGAAACTGTCTTAGCAAGGGATGCGAAAACACAGGTGGGTCACAGTTGTATTTTGCTGAGATTGCTGAAGCGTGAATTTTTATGTAAGAATATGAGAGGCCACTATGAAACATTTCTGCCAAGTATTCTAATATCTGTGGTATGCTCATTACTGATGCATCCTGACCCTTGTTGGCATTCCAGATGAATCTCTTCCACTTGGCTGAATAGGTTTTTCTGGTGGAAGGTCCGCGTGCTTCCAGCAAGATTTTTTGTACTTTTTCGGAAACAGAGATATGGGTGAAAGTCATGGAACCCTCCAAGCTGTCAGCTGCAATGTTTGCAGGTTTTGATGAACAGTCCTGTAATTGTGCTGAGTTGGAAGCAGAGGCCATTGAGGCAAGGGCCACGGTTTGGTGTGAGTTATGCTCAGTAGCAATGGATACCAGTGCTGCCTTGGCCAGTCTGGAGCTATCAATTCCTTTTGGTTGTTCTGCTTTGATCTTCAGTAACACCTTGGTCAGTAATGGTAGAGGAGGGAATGCATAAATTGTTAGGGAATTCCAGCTGAAGGAGAGAGCATCCGTTCTCCAGGCTAGAGGATGGTGCGTCCTTGAACAGAACTTCTCCAGGTGATGATTGAGGTGAGAAGCAAAGAGATCTATGTCCGGTCTTCCCCATGCACTTATTATTTGTGAGAAAATGTGTGGATGCAGCATCCATTCGTGCGGATCCAAGAAATTTCTGCTCAGCCTGTCCCGCCAGGACATTGTCCTTACCTGGAACAAACTGGGATTGCAAGTGGATGTTCAGTTTCAGGGACGTTTCCCAAAGAGTCATTGTTAGTCTGCAGAGGGGGTAAGAGTGAGTGCCTCCCTGCTTGTTTATATACCACATGACAGTGGTGTTGTCTGTCCTTATTAGCAGATGACCTTGTTGAAGGGATTTCCCGATGGCCTCGATTGCATGTATCACTGCCAACATCTCTTTTTGATTTATGTGCAGATGCATTTCCCTGGGAGTCCATTACCCTTGAATGCATCTGCCCTCCATGTGCGCCCCCCATCCATGATCTGAGGCGTCTGTTGTAATGGTTTGACTTGCTAGAGGTTTGTTGAAAGACATACCTTTGTTTAAATTACTTGCTTGAGCCCACCACAAAAATTCCCTTTGCAGGCATGGAATGAGTGGTATTACATCTTCTAGATTGTGGCTGTGTTGAGACCATAAGCTTTTTAGGTATCATTGTAGCTTTCTCATGTGTAGTCTTGCCAGAGGTACCAGAAGAATGCAAGATGCCATGAACCCCAGGGCCTGCAGGATTTTCCTTGCGGTCAGCTGGGTGAGCTTTGCTAGGCTTTTGAAGTAATCTGGTAAATGTTGTTGTTTCTCCTCTGTGAGGAAAGCCATTTGTGATTGTGTGTCCAGTTTGGCTCCTAGAAAAATAATCTGTTGGGATAGCAGTAGTCTTGATTTTTTGAATGTTGACTGTGTATCCCAAAGCCTGTAGTAACTGAATGACATAGTCCAAGTTTCTTATCAAGGTTTGTTTGCTGTCTGCTTGTATAAGGCAGTCGTCCAGGTAAGGGTATATTTGAATCCCCTGGAGCCTGCAATGTGCAACTACTGATGCCAGGCATTTTGTGAATACTCTGGGCGCAGTAGATAAGCCAAACAGCAATGCTGAGAATTGATAATGCTCTGACCCTGCAAGAAATCTGAGGTATCTTCTGCAACTGTGTCTGATTGGGACATGCAGGTATGCCTCCTTGAGGTCCAGAGTAACCAGCCAAGACCCCCTTGCCCAGTATGGGAAGGAGTTGCTGTAAAGTCAGCATTTTGAATTTTGGCACAATGAGAAAAGTGTTTAGAGCGGACAAGTCCAGTACAGGTCTCCATTGCTTTTCTTTTCTTGGAACAAGGAAGAGTCTTGAATAGAATCCCTGGCCTTGTTCCTGAGGAGGAACCTTTTCTATTGCTTTTATTTGTAACAGCTTTGAAACTTGTATAAGTGCCTCTGCCCTTTGATTTTGTGGCAGGTTTGGCATGCCTTGTCTCGTTGGTAAGATATGGAAGTGGAACCTGTAACCTTTGTCTACTATGTCTAGAATCCATTTGTCCTTGGTTAAAATGTGCCAGTTCTTTGAGAATAAGGATAATTTTCCGCCTAGAGGTGCTTCTCTTTGAGCCTTGGTCGGCAGAGTGAAAGTCAAGTCATTGTGATTGTCCCTGTGGTGCAGATGAACTCCCTGCGCCACTTCTCTGATTTGGTGGTTGCCATTGGCGGCCCCTGTAGGAGCCTCTGTATTGCCCTCTACCTCGAGCACGCCTGTTTTTTCCCCTTTGAAACTTGTCAGTGTCTGGAAAGGACGAATTCTTTGAAGGCCAATTCCTGCTGAATCTGGGTGGCTGAACCTGGAGGAAATCCTTGACTGTCTGTACTGATTTAGCCTTTTCCTCAATAGACTTCAACACATCCTGTGCATTAGCACCAAAAAGCTTCTGTTTTTCCAGAGGTGCATCTAGGAGCTTTACTTTAACATGGTCTGGCAGTGGCTGTTCTTTCAGCCAAGCATGTCTACGTATAACGGCCCCTGTCATAGCTGCCCTACATGAAGCTTCCAATGCATCATAACCACACTGAAGAAAATGATTGCTAACCTGCTGAGTATTATGAACCAAATCCTGCAATGCCTTTCTATCTATAGGCTCAGGAGAGGCTAACTTTTTCTGCAAATCATCCATTAAGTAATCCTGGTACTGAAACATGAAAAAGACAGTTAAGTGACCTCATGGCAAGGGTGGAAGAGGTATAAACTATTTTGCCCCATCTCTCCAGGGACCTTGATTCCCTGTCTGCGGGCAAAGGGTTTTTGGCCGAGGAAGTAGCCACTCCTTCGGGCCCCTGAGAAATAGTTTCTAGATCCACAGAGTGGGCCTTAAAAAGATGCTTATGAGTTTCAGGAACCCTGTAATATCTGTCTGGCTTGACAGGAGCAGGAGGGAGAGAATCAGGGGAAGCACTGGAGTCTGAGTATACATCATCCAAGACATCCAACACTGGAGGAATAGCTAATGGTCTGTACTGGGGTAACTTAAGGAAGGTACGTAGCCTTTTCCTGGAGTCAGAAAATTCCTGACCCTGCCACTGAAAATGTTCTCTCATGGAGTGGAGAACTTCTCCGAAAGAAATATCCTCTGGAGGAGAGGCAGAAGGAATTTCCTCAGCACTCGCAGGCCTGGAAGGATTCTTCCTGGGTATCTGAGTGCTCTGAATCCCTAGAGGCTTCATCTGAAGAGAGGGTATCTGTCTGCTCAGTCCTAGGACTTATCTGCAGGAGGCGGAGAACCTCTGTCTGGATGCGACTGAGAACCTCTGATTAGAGAGATTAGATCTGCAGCTAGGGTCATGATCTGTTTATCAGAAGAGGGGCCCTGGGAAAAAGTTTTAGGAGGATGGGCCTTAGCCTGGCTGGCAGCCTTAGCACGTGTGTAGGCCTTGATGGACATGGAGACCGGCGGCCTAGCTGCCCCACGTGCAGGAGCAACTTTATCCACTGGTATGGTGTCAGGTAAATCTTGAGCTTCGGTTTCGGGAGGAAAATCAACAACCGGCACCGGGGAAACCTCCGGGACTGAAGTACGCGGTAAAGCGCTGTCGTCGGCCTGGAGCGGTTGAATTACCGCATCCGAAGAGACCGACACTCGCAGAAGGCTTAGGCGTGGTATTGGTGGACGCGGGCCGAGGATGTCGGTCCCGGTCCTTACGTTTTTTGGAAATATGTGCGGTCGGTTGTTTCGACGGCATGATATAAGCGTAATTTTCACCAAAAAAGTCTTCGGCAAATTCTGCCTGGCGCCTGAGTGTGCGCTTATTAAAGCAAGCACAGGCTGAGACGTCGTGGTCTGGGCCCATGCAGGGAAGGCAGTAAGAATGGAAGTCCTTATGAGGTATTTGTTTACCACAAGACAAACAATTAACCTTTTAAATTTTTTCTGACATCGGCTGAGGCAAGAAAAATGTTCCCCAACGGGGTACTTAGCTTTTTGATGACTTCGGTAACTGAAAACACAGGAGCTGACCGACCGGCACTTGCAAACTGCTTTTGCTTCGGGCACCGCGCGGCAAGAAAGACTGAAGATGGCGTCGGCGGATGCCTTTATACCCCAGCCACTCTGACGTCGGGGAGTAGGCGACATCGGCCGACGCCGGACCCGGACTTTAGAATCCGGCCGACCGAAGGGCTGCCTGAGGCAGGACAACCCATATGTCAGGACTGCAGTTGCATTCTTGAAGGACATGCATAGTTGTGTACACTTACCATAAATGTAGATGTTGAGAGTATTCACTGTTGCAGTCACTTCGGTTATCTGCCTGCAGGTAGCCCGCAGTCGGCCTGAATACCAGAGACTTAGTATTTCTGCATTGGCTGCTTGTCGCTCCAGGTCCGACATCAGGTCATTAAGGGTATAAAAACAGGCAGCCAATGCCATTACATCAGTTTTTCTTGCCTAGAATGTCAGGAGCCCCCAATAGGGAGCTAAGCTATGGTGGAAAAATCTCCACCAGTAAAAAGCAAATACCAATACCCCTGCAAGGGGTGAGCAGTATACACAGAGGAGAGAAGGGGGCTGGAGGGAGGGAAACCAGGACTGCAACAGTGAATACACTACCATCTACATTTATGGTAAGTGTACACAACTGTACAATGTTCTTAGTGTTTCACTGTTGCAGTCATCACACTTGGGTTGATTCCCAAAGCTGTAGAAAGGGTGGAGGCAGTCAAGAAGTGTTTGGGCTGGCTAGTATGCCCTGCAGGACTGCAGTTGCAAAACCCACCCTGGATTTGGAAAATATAGGCAGGTGGTAATGCTTGGTGGATGTGTGTACAGAACTCTGGTAGCAACCTCCAAAACGTCTCTGGGTAGGGACTCCCCTTAGGAATGATGAAGAGGTAGAAGTTGCCCTAGTGGAATGTGTTCTGATCCTGAGGGGTTAAGTTTCCCATGGTGTTTGTAGGAGAAATGGATACAGTATGCTATCCAGTTAGAAATTGTCCGTTTTGAAATGGCCTTGCCCTTAGCCCCTGGTGCAAAACTGAGTAGTAACTGGTCAGATTTCCTGAAGGGCTGTCCTACCCAGGTAGAATCTGAGTTGTCTGTGCACGTCCAAGGAGTGCAGGATCCTTTCCCCTTTATTTCAAGGATTATAGAAGAAGGCTGATTGAGAACCACGCTGGACACCACTTTGGACAAAGGATTAGTCCTGAGGGAAACCCTGTCGACATGAAAAATAATGAAGGGTTCCACGGCCATATGTGCTTATAGCTCAGACATTCTTCCTGCTGAAGTGATGGCGAAGAGCAATGCTATTTTCCAAGAGAGGAATTTTAAGTCGGCTGACACTGCAGGCTCAAAAGGGGGCAGTGTGAGCTTTCCCAGTACAAAGTTAAGGTCCCAAGCAGGGGTGGGTACTCAACTTGTTGGCCTCAAGTTGTTTGCCCCTCTCAGGAACTGTTTGATGAGAGGTTGAGAGAATAGGGGTGGCTCAGAGTTGTAATGAACAGAGATGGCAAAGACATGGATATTAATAGAGGAAAAGGATAGGCCTCTGGAGTAGATCACCTAAGTAATCCAGGATTAAAGGTAGGGAGGACAGAGTTGTCTCATCTCCTTTAGATGGACTTCAAAGGCAATACCTTTTCCACTCATTAGCACAAGATTTCCTTACACTGGGTCTTCTGGCTTCAGGGGCAATACCTTTTCCACTTATCAGCATAGGATTTCCTTGTACTGGGTCTTCTGGCTTCAAGAATGACATCCAGCACGTGCTTGCTTAGGCTGGTTACTGGGGGAGAATTCAAGGAATAAACCAGACTGCCAGATTTAGCGTTTGCAGTTGCGGACACAAGATCTGTCCCCCCTGCTGAGTGAGCACCAGGGTAGCACCGGTGACTGGTTGCACAAGAGTGGGTACCAGTGTGGCCAGTCTGGGGCAATCAGAATTCTCCTTGGTCTGTTCCGTCTTATCTTGAGCAATATTCTTGAGAGAAGGGGCAAAGGGGAAAATGCATAGACTGAAAGGTTTACCCACTGGAAAAATAGGGCATCCACTTTCCAGGCCCTGCTGCGAAGTGTCCTGGTGCAGAATTTGCTGAGCTGGTGATTGCAGGCAGGAGGCAAAGTCCATCCTCTGGGGTCCCCCACTTCTGAATCAGAAGGCTGAAGGTGCTAAGCTCTACTTGCCACTCGTGTGGGTCTAAGATTTCTGCTCAAGTCTGCCAGTGAGTTTTGTTTGCCTGGCAGGAATTGAGCTTGCAGATGGACCTGCATGCCCAAGGCCATGTTCCACAGGGCCATGGCTAACCTGCAGAGCGGCTGAGTGCCCCCCCCCTGCTTGATGTACCACACAACTGTGGTGTCATCTGTTATTAGCAGGGGTCCCGGAGAGAGTAGGTATCTGCAAGCTATTAGAGCGTGCTGCACAGCTAGCATCCCTTTTTGGTTGATGTGCAGATGAATTTGACTTGGGCTCAAGTGGCCCTGAATGCACTTGCTGTTCAGGTGTGCCCCCCAGGCGGGTCTGGGCAGCATGGGGTTGAGTAAAGGGCAGTCCCTTGTTGTGGTTGGATGCTGCTGCCCAAAACAAAAAAAACTCTGTCCTTAAACAAGGTACGATGGGAATGACATTTACCAGGTCCTGAGAATCTTGGCACTGACGACTTTTTAAAAACCACTTGTTTCCTCATATGCAGTCTGATATATGGAATTAGTAGGATGCATGAGGCCATGAACCCTAGCGCCTGCAGGATTTTCCTTGCGGATAGCTGGGTTCTGGTGGCCATTTGAGTGATGTAGTCAGAAAAAAAGAAGTTATGTACTCACCATAAAGTTCCATCTGAGAAGTTATACTTCATTTTTCTGCAACCTGTGGGTATACGGATCAGTATCGGATCCGAGCCAGCAACTTTTTTTCTAGCATGTGCTCAAAGCTCCTCTCCTTACCCGTAATGCCCTACGATCTCCTATCTTCCCTCAGATAGTTTGCTACAACTAAAAACATAAGCAACTCAACCCAATAAACCAAACCTGAAGACAGGCCAAGGTCCGGCGGGAGGGAATGTTGCAGAAAAATGAAGTATAACTACTCAGATGGAACATAATGGTAACTTCTTTATCTGAAGTAGTTAACTTCATTTTTATCTGCAACCTGTGGGACAGAGTCCCCAGCTACTCTGATCCTGGGAGGCCCTTATGGAAGGAAATTCCTGAGCACTGCAGAGCCAAAGGATGCTCTACCCCTCGAAATCAGATCTAATTTGTAATGGGAAATGAAGGTATGTGAATTGGCCCAGGATGCTGCTGCACAAATATCGCCCAAAGGCACCCTAGACCAAAAGGCAGAAGTCGCTATGGACCTGGTAGAGTGAGCCTTAATACCAGGGGGAGATAAACCTTTTGCTTTGTAGGCATGTGAAATACAAAGTGATCCATCTGGCCAAAGAAACTTTATAAATGGCTTTTCCCAAAAATGCTATGGAAAAGGAAAAACAATTGGCCAGTCTTGCGCAAAGACTTTGTCTATGAACATCTAACAAATGGAGTTTGTATTCACCTTTATTTTGGAAGTTAGAAAAGAAAATGGGCAGATTAATGGACTGGTTTATATTTGCTTCAGATGCCACTTTAGGTAAGAAGGGTTAGTACGGAGGGAGATGCTACCCTTATGGAAGACCAAATACGGAGGCATGGTAGACGGAGCTTGAAGCTCAGAAACCCTCCTAGCAGATGTAATGACGACTAGGAAAGCGGTCTTCCAGGACAAATTTCAAATCCACCAAAGCTGCAGGTTCAAAAGGAGGAGCCACCAAATGCCTGTAAAACAAAAGTAAGGTTCCAAGGAGGCACTGAATCCTTGACAGGTGGACATAACAGAAAAGTACCTTCAAGAAAAGCCTTACACAGCCTAGAGGCGGCTAAGGCCATATTGTCTTCACCAACGTGAAAACTGGAAATGGCTGCCAATTGTACTTTCAGCAAGGAGCTAGTTCCTCCACAGTGAAAGATGCCAGACAGGAAATCCAACACCACTGGAACAGGGGCTGTAAAGGGATCTATTTTTCTCTCTGAGGCCCAAATGGAAAAGCGCTTCCATTTACTGCAATAAATGCTCCTAGTGGAGTCTAAGAGATGCCACCACAATGGATTTGACAGGGAGTATTGGCAATTAACGGAACTGGAGCAATCAGGCTGCCAGCTTGAGGCTGTCGAGATCAGGCAGACATGCCCCTGATGGATGGGAGATTAGATCTGGGCAGGGATCCAGAACCCATGGGGGAGCTAAGAGATGAGACCAAAGGAATGGGAACCAAACCTGACGAGGCCAGAATGGGACAATGAAGATTACTTTTCACCGCAGTTGGCAAGCTTTCTGAAGAAACTTCGGAATGAGTGGCAATGGTGGATAAGCATACAGAAGCCCGGGAGGCCAACCATGGACTAGAGCGTCTCTGGGGACTTCCCCTGGTGAGGGAATCAGAGTGAAGAGCTGGCTGTACTTTGCACTGGAAGGAGATGCGAAGAGATCGTAGCAAGGCTGACCCCATGCAAGGAACATCTTCTCGGCTACTGTTTCAGAGACCACACGTACGGCATAAGAATGGCCCGACTCAATCTGTCTGCTAAAATGTTGGAGCACCCAGGGATGCGCGTTGCTATAAGAAACCGACCAGTGGAAATTGCCCAAACACTCTCATGGCCTCGCAACATACGGGGTAGGATCTGGTTCCCCCCTGCTTGTTGATATACCAGACAACCGACATGTTGTCTGACTGAATTGCAATCAATCCGAGAGGGAGGACTGTGTGAAGGGCTTCCAACGCTAAAAGCACTGCCCTCATCTCTAGAACATTTACGTGCAACTTGGTCTCTGACTGGGACCACGTGCCTTAGACTGCCCTTCCCAAACAGTGCCCCCCCCCACCAGCTGAGAGGCGTCTGTGGTCACTGTGGCTTGGACTGGAGATGACGCAAAGGGGTGTCCTGATATCTCCAGTGAACTTAACCACCAAAGAAGAGACATCCTGCAGACGTGACTGATCTTGATCGGAAATTCTATGGGCAGGTCTAGCCAAGACCATTGAACTGCCAGAGTCCATTGAAGAACCTGCATGAGAAGGTGTGCGCAAGGGAGAATCAATATGGTGGCAGCCATGGAGCCCAGAGCCCGGAGAACCTCGCTCACCTTTGAAGACGTGGGAGTTCACTATCTGAGCTATGTGGCACCTGAGGTGTAGGATCCTGTCTGGAGTTAAGAATACTTTCATCTGCAAAGTGTCTAGCCATGCCCCAATGAAATCTAGAACTTGTACTGGTTGCAGTTGGGATTTGTAAACATTGACTAATTCCTAGTAGATCTGCCAACCGAATGAAATAGTCTTGGGCCAGACAAGTGATGCTTCTTGGGCGCAGCGAAGAGCCAGTCGTCCAGGTATAGAAACATCTGAATACCCGGAAGCCTCAGGTGAGCTGCTACAACTGCCATTACCTTGGTGAACACCCTGGGGACCTGTGGTGAGACCAAAGGGCAAGGCTCTCAACTGAAAATGACTGGCTCCCAGCCAGAAGCGCAGAAACCTCCTGGAGCTTCTGTGCATTTTGATGTGGTAGTAAGCATCCCGGACATCTAACAAGCACATCCTGTCACACTCTCGGAGATACGGTACAATGGACTGTAGGGTGACCATCTGGAATTTGTTTGGCTACCAACAAGTTTAACGTTGACCGGTCTAGAACGGCCCTGAGGTCCCCCGACTTTTTTGGCACCAAAAAGAACCTTGAGTAAACGCCTGATCCAGACTGATGGGGGGGGGGGACCTGTTCAATGGCTCCTTTGAGAAGCAGCTTTGAAATCTCTAGAGCTGCAGCCTCCCTGTGAGCAGGTGAAACATCTGGGGGGTGATTTGTAATATGTGGAGGGGCAACAAATGGGCTAGAATAACCTCTGGATATATGTAAAACCCAGCGATGTTGTAATGGACTCCCATGGTGATGGGTGTAAGGACAATCGTCCCCCGACTGCCTCCAGAGTAGGACAGTCGGGCAACCCCTCAAGGCTGCTGACCGGGTCTATCATAAAAGGGTTCCCTAGACCCAAAATTCCTGGGACCCCCTCTACCTCTGGGTCTGGTCGATCCTGTCCCCCTCTGCCTCTGGGGGAATAGTCCTGAGAATCCAAGGAAAACTGAGATTTTTGGAACCACATCTTCTTCTGACCTCTGATTCCTAGAGAAGGACTGCTGAGGGTTAGAGAAGCGGACTCGGACAGTCTTCCCGTCCTTTCGCTCTGGACAAGTGTGTAACATACTGTCTTCCCAAAAAGGGAAGAACAGTCATAGGGATAAACGCCCTGAAAGGGTCCGTGAATGGACAACCTGAGCCAGGCATGACGCCTCATGGCTATGCCTGTCCCAGCCACCCTAGCTGCTCCTTCCGTGGCATGAGAAAGTAGTCACATCGACGTGTTTGAGACTGACCTCAGAGTAGACATTTTCACCAAGAACAACTGCCTGTCCTGCAGCGATAAAGACTGTGGGCATCTCAGCGAATTCCAAAGCAAGGTCTGGCTGAAGCCAAATTACATGTGCCAAATAATTCAGTGCACGGATAGAAAAGGTCGCTGAGGAATAGACGTGCTTCCCAAACCTATCCACCAACCTAGACTCCTTGTTTGGAGGGTGGACTGAAAAATTCCTGTGCTGGTTCCTTCTTTGTGGCTGCTGCAACCAACATAGCATCAACTGGGGCTCCTTTCGACCAAGGTTGTCTGTTGGAAGGGGGAGATAAGACCTTGTCAGGGCATTTGGAGATGGCTCTACGGTCTCAGGCTCCTTCCATGCCCTCGTGCTGATGAGGTCCACCAAAGGTCCGCTGGTGGGGACACACAGGAAGTAGATGGGCCCGTGCCAAAGGACTCCAGGAACAACTACTCATCCCCAGAAGGTTTTGGGGCTGACCAACCTCCCCTCTAGTGGAGGATATCCATAATTTCTCCAAAGGAGACGTCTTTTGGAGGTGACCTGGGGGAATCTTCTCCAACTAAGTCAGTACCCATAGTGAGGGACTTGGGGGAGTCCAACTGCCTCCTTTAGCACTTCTGCTTACGGTGACCCTCTTCAAGTGGGACTTTCAGAAGGGGATTCATGAGCTGCAGGGGTTTCCTCAGGGAAATTAACCTGGGGATCCTCTGGCACGGGCTGTCCCCTGAGACAGGAAAGGGAGTAGTCGCCAAATCCAGGGAGGCCTGGGTGGTATCAGAGGGGATGGGCTGGGGTCTCAATCCCTGGGAAATAACCCTCTCCACCACTTCAAAAGCCAAGGGAGAAGCCCTTCCCAGAGCTGAAGCCAGGGTAGCCTGAGGTCCAAGGGAACAGATCGGATCCGAAAAGGTCTGAGCCAAAGAATCCATCCCCCTGGGTCAGACTCCCTGTCCGCAGCTCCGAGAAACTCAAGGTAACAGCCGGAGTCTAGGTTGGAGGAACCATCGGCTCCGAGCTACCAGCCCCAAAAAACCTTGGATCCAAGAGCCCCAAAGCATGGATCAGGGAAGGAGAGATGGGGTGGAAAGGAGGCCCCCCTCCAGAGGGACAGGGGCTTGGCAAGACTCCCATCAGCTGCGTGTTTTGTATCCCTGATGATTTGATGTCCTGGAAGAATCTACAGCATCTGATGCAGAAATCCCAGGACTCTGGTGTTCAGGCCACCTGGGGGCTGCCTGCAGGCACATGGCCCAAATGTGATGACTGCAACAACATCTACATTTATGGTAAGTGTACACAAAGTACAGTTTTGTCCCTACCATAAATGTAGATGTTAGAGTGTTCACCCTGCTGCAGTCATCACACTTGGGTTATCCTGCTGTCAGGCGGTCCCGCAGTCGGTCCGAATTCCAAACTCGGTTCGGCGTCGGTTGCTGTCGCTTCTTCCCTGAAATCAGTGCGCCAGGAGTATACAAGAGGCATCCAACACCATTTTCTTCAGGTTTTTCTTGCCCCAGATGTCAGGTGCCCCCAAAAGGTAGGCTATATATATATATATATATATATATATATATATATATATATATATATATATATATATATATATATATATATATACACACACACAGCTATATAAAAATAAAACAAAACCCTTCGGTACAAGCAAATACACCACAGAGGTAGAATAGGATAAAGTGGTAGAGATAAGTTCAGCTAGTTCAGAGGGGATGGAGGGAGGGTAACCTGGACTGCAGCAGGGTGAACACTCGAACATCTACATTTATGGTAGGTACAAAACTGTACTATGTTCGTGTTACCCTGCTGCAGTCATCACACTTGGGTTGAATCCCAAAGCTAAGGAGGGGAGGTGGAGTCAAACAGGGTTAGAAGAAGTTAGTAGGCCCTGCAAAACTGCAGTGGCAAAACCAGCTCTAGTCAGAGTAAAGAGGTAAGTGAGTGTTTGGTGAAGGTGTGCACTGAACTCCGCAGCTTCCAGAATATCCTTGGTTGGCACTCCCTTGAGAAAGGCAGCTGATGTAGCTGTAGCCCTGGGTGGAGTGGGGCCTAATGTTAGCAGGTACTGGTTTCTCATGATGTCTGTAGCAGAAACATATGCAATGTCCTATCCATTTAGAAATGGTCTGTTTTGAGATAGCTTTTCCTTGTGATCCTGTAGCATAGGCTACAGAGAGCTGGTCAGTTTTTCTGAAAGCCTTAGTTTTATCCAAGTAGTAACGTAATTGCCTGTGAATGTCCAAAGAGTGCAGGAGTCTTTCTCCTTTGTTCTGGGGATTTGGGAAGAAGGTGGGCAAGTGAATGGTTTGGTTTAGGGCCACACTGGATACCACCTTTGGCATAAAGGAAGGATTAGTTCATAGAGAAACTCTGTCTTGATGAAAAATGAGGAAAGGTTCCACTGCCATTTAGTGCCTGTAGCTCTGAGACTCTTCTAGCTGAGGTTATTGCTAGTAGTAGGGCAGTTTTCCATGAAAGAAATTTTAAATCAGTTGAAAAAGCTGATTCAAAGGGCGGCAGTGTAAGATTTTCCAGGACAAAGTTGAGATTCCCAAGTAGGTGTTGGAGCTCTCCTTGGCGGCCTTAAGTTCTTAGCCCCTCTGAGGTACTGTCTTAGGAGTGGATGTGAAAATAAAGGAGGATCTGTGCTGTAATGAGCTGAAATTGTGGAGGCGTGGATATTAATAGATGAAAAGGAAAGTCCTTTGCGTAACATCTCAGTTAAATATTGTAGAATCTGAGGAATGTTCGGCTCCAGGGGATTTAGGCCTTTAGCCTGGTTCCAGGCGCAAAATCTTTTCCATTTGTCTGAGTAGGTTTTCCTGGTGCTGGGCCTCCTTAATGACATCCATAACAGCTTTGGATAAAGGTGCTGGCTGGTTGTTTATGTAATTTGCCATACAGCCAGGTTTAAAGTCTTGAGCTGGCTGCGTAGAATCAGATTATCTCGCTGGGTGAGCAGGTGAGGAATTTGTGGCAAAATCCATGGTGGGCCCTGTTCCTTAAAATTGGATACCAATGTTGGCGTGGCCAGTCTGGTGCAACGAGAATCATTTGGCCTCTCTCATCTGACTTTCAGCAGTACCTTTGCTAGAAGAGGCACTGGAGGGAAGGCATACACTGTTTTCCAACTGAATGAGAGGGCATCCACTTTCCAAGCTAGTGGATGGAATATCCTTGTGCAAAATATTTGAAGTTGGTGGTTGTGGGGGCTTGCAAACAGATCTATGTCTGGGCGCCCTCATTTTTGAGCTATCATTGCAAATACTTGTGGATCTAGTTTCCATTCGTGTGGATCCATGAAGTTTCTGCTTAGGTCTGCCAATGTGCTTTTCTTTCCTGGTAGGAATTGTGCTTGTAATTGAACCTGGTAAGACAGTGCAGTGTTCCACAAGGTCATTGCTTGCCTACATAGAAGGTAGGAATGTGTGCCCCCTTGCTTGTTTATGTACCACAACTGTGGTGGTGTCTGTCCTTAGTAGTTGTCCTGGGTGCAGAAGGTCCTTTAAAGCTGTTAGGGCATTCTGCACTGCTAGCATTTCTTTTTGATTGATATGCAGGTGTCTCTGATCTGTAGTCCCTTTGCCCTGAATGCACTGTCCTGCCATGTGTGCTCCCCATGCATAGTCCGATGCATCTGTTGTCATAGTTTGCCTGGCTGTGGGTAAGGTGAAAGGCTGACCCTTGTTAAGGTGACATGCCTGTGCCCACCACAGAAACTCCTGCTGAAGGCAGGGAAGGAGTGGAATAATTGTTTCCAAGCTGTGGCTGTGCTGAGTCCATACACTTTTCAGGTACCATTGTAATTTCCTCATATGCAGTTTTGCAAATGGTATTAGTAGTATGCAAGATGCCATGAATCCCAAGGCCTGCAGAATTTGTCTTGCAGGGAGTTGGGTCTTTGTTGCCATTATTTTGAAATATTGAAACAGCTGTCGTTTGTCTGTCGTGAGATAAGCCATCTGGGCCGTTGTATTCAAGCTGGCACCCATGAATACTATGTTTTGTGAGGGCACTAGTTTTGATTTCTTTTCGTTTACTGTGTACCCTAGGCAACTTAGGTGTTTGACAAATGCCAGATACTGTAAAAATGTCCTTGCTTTCTGCTTGAATAAGACCATCATCCAGGTATGGGTATATTTGAATTCCTCTGTCTGCAGTATGCAATTACTGGTGCCAGGCATTTTGTGAAGACCCTGGGCGCAGTATACAAGCCAAAGGGCAGTGCAGAGAAAGTACAGTTTTGTACCTACCATAAATGTAGATGTTCGAGTGTATACATTGCTGCGGTCATCACACTTGGGTTATCCTGCCGTCAGGCGGTCCCGCAGGCGGCCGAATCCCAAAGTCTTGGTCCGGCGTTGGTTGTCGTCGCTTCTACCCTGACGTCAGTGGGACAAGGGTAAGAGGCAGCAGACACCATTTTCTTCAGTTTTTCTTGCCCCAGATGTCAGGTGCCCCCAACTAGGAAGGCAATACAAATAACTATGCAAAATAACTTAGTAGATAAACAAAAGTACTAGCTGTTATCAAATACACCATATAGGCATGCATCCATTGGATTGATGTACATGGAGTTATAACACGCTGGTATGTAGAGGGGATGGTGGGAGGGTAACCTGGACTGCAGCAGTATATACACTCAAACATCTACATTTATGGTAGGTACAAAACTGTACTATGTTCATCGTGTAATACTGCTGCAGTCATCACACTTGGGTTGAATCCCAAAGCTATGGATGGGTGGCTGGTACTAAACTGGGTTAGGTAAAGCTAGGATGCCCTGCAGAACTGCAGTGGCAAAACCAGCTCTGGTTTTTGAGTATAATGGAAGGTGGTGGTGCTTGGTAAAGGTGTGCACAGAACTCCAAGTAGCTACCTCCAGAATGTCCTTGGTTGAAACCCCCCTGAGAAAGGCTGCTGATGTTGCTGTAGCCCTGGTAGAATGGGACCCAATATTAACAGGCACTGCTTTCCCATGGTACGAGTAGCAAAAACGGATACAATGCGCTATCCATTTGGAGATGGTCTGTTTTGAAATAGCATTTCCTTGTGAACCTGCAGCATAGGATACAAAGAGTTGGTCAGTTTTTCTGAAGGTCTTTGTCTTATCCAAATAGTAACGTAGCTGTCTGTGAATGTCCAAAGAGTGAAGGAGTCTTTCTCCTTTATTCTGGGGGTTTGGATAAAAGGTGGGTGAATGAATGGTCTGATTCAAAGCCACACTGGATACTACCTTTGGCATAAAGGTAGGGTTAGTTCGTAAAGAGACTCTGTCCTGATGGAAAATGATGAAAGGTTCCACTGCCATAAGTGCTTGCAGTTCTGAGACCCTGCATGCTGAGGTGATAGCCAGCAACAGAGCTGTTTTCCATGACAAGTATTGTAGTTCTGCTAAGGCTGGTTCGAAAGGAGGCAGTGTTAATTTTTCTAAAACGAAGTTGAGGTCCCAAGCTGGCGTTGGGGGTTTCTGGGGGTTCTTGTATTCTTAGCCCCTCTGAGAAACTGCCTTAGTAAAGGGTGTGAGAATATGGGAGGATCCGTATTATATTGAGCTGAAATGGCTGAAGCATGGATGAGAAAGAAAGGCCTTTGTGTAGCATCTCAGTTAAGTATTGCAGTATTTGAGGAATGTTTGGTATCCAATGATTTTGGCCTTTAGCCTGGTTCCATGCACAAAATCTTTTCCATTTGTCTGAGTAAGGTTTTCTGGTGCTGGGCCTCCTGGCCTCCAAAATGACATTCAGGACGTCCTTTGAGAGAAGTGTTGACTGATAATTCAAGGTATTCTCCATGCAGCTAAATTTAAAGTCCTGAGCTGACTGTGAAGGGTCTGAGAGTTTTGCTGAGTCAACAGAAGTGGGAATTGAGGTAAGATCCATGGAGGGCTGTGAGTCAAGGTCCTTAGTAAATCGGTACCAGTGCTGACGTGGCCAGTCCGGAGCAATGAGGATCATTTGAGGTCTCTCTGATCTGACTTTCAGTAATACCTTGGTCAAGAGAGGTAGTGGTGGGAAGGCATAGACTGTCAATGCTGTCCAACTGAATGATAGGGCATCCACTTTCCAGGCTAGGGAATGACAAGTCCTTGTGCAAAATTTCTGTAGTTGGCAATTGTTGGGGGAGGCAAATAGAACTATGTCTGGGAGTCCCCACTTTCGAGTTATCATTGAGAATACTTGTGGGTGTAGTCTCCACTCATGAGATCTGCCAAATTTCTGCTTAATTCATCTGCAAATATGTTTTCCTTTCCTGGCAGGAATTGTGCTTGCAGTTGTACTTGGAAAGTCAATGCTGTGTTCCACAAAGTCATTGCCTGTCTGCATAAAGGGTAGGAGTGTGTTCCTCCCTGTTTATGTACCACATAACTGTGGTGTTGTCTCTGTCCTTAGTTGTCCAGGATGCAAGAGGTCCTTGAAGGCTGTCAGTGCATTTTGCACAGCTAGCATCTCCTTTTGGTTGATGTGTAGATGCATTTGTTTTGCGGACCATTTACCCTGTATGCATTGTCTTGCCATGTGTGCTCCCCAGGCGTAGTCTGAAGAATCTGTTATCATAGTTTGGTTTGCTGGAGGTAAGACAAAAGGAAGACCCTTGTTTATCTGACATGCTTGAGCCCACCATAGGAACTCTTTTTGAAGGCAGGGAATGAGAGGTATACTTGTTTTGAGGCTGTGCCTGTGTTGAGTCCATACACTTTTCAGGTACCATTGTAATTCCCTCATATGCAGCTTTGCATGTGGAATTAGTTGAATGCAGGATGCCATGAACCCCAATGCCTGCAGGATTTTCCTTGCAGTGAGCTGGGTAAAAGTTGCCATCTTTCTGAAGTATTGAGTCAGTTTTTGTTTGCCTGGTGTGAGATAAGCCATCTGGGCCGTTGTATTTAAGCTGGCACCCAGGAATATTATGTAATGTGAGGGTATTAGCTTTGACTTCTTTTTGTTTACTGTGTACCCTAGGCGACTTAGCAGCTTTGTTACAAATGCCAGATGCTGTAATAGAATGGCCATGCTGTCCGCTTGGATCAGGCAGTCGTCCAGATATGGATAAATTTGCATTCCTCGTTGTCTGCAGTGTGCAATTACTGATGCCAGGCATTTCGTAAATACTCTGGGCGCAGTAGATAAGCCAAAGGGCAATGCAGAGAATTGATAATGCGTTGTACCTGCCAAAAATCTGAGGTATCTTCTGCAATCTTGTCTGATAGGGACATGCAAGTATGCCTCTTTGAAGTCCAATGTTACCAGCCAAGACTCTTTGCCCAGCATGGGAAGAAGCTGCTGTAGTGTGAGCATTTTGAATTTGGGTACCTCCAGGTAAGTGTTTAGAATTGAGAGGTCTAAAATGGGTCTCCAGGCTTTGTCCTTTGTTGGTACTAGAAATAGTCTTGAGTAAAAACCTTGACCTTGCTCCTTTGTAGGTACCCTTTGAATTGCTTTCATATCCACGAGAGCTGAAATTTGCATTTGTGCCTCTGCCCATTGGTTTGGAGGCAGATTTGGCATGCCTCTCATCCGTGGTAAAGTGTGAAAATGAAATTTGTAGCCTCGGGTAATATCCACAACCTATTTGTCCTTTGTTATGATGCGCCAATTTTGTGGAAAAAGAGCCAATTTTCCTCCCAAAGGTGCTGCCAGAGCAATTTTGCTTGGCAGGTGAAGAGGGAAGTCATTGCGTTTGTTTCCTGAAGGGTTGAGATCTTTCGTCTCCACCTCAGTTGTGTGCCATTGTCTAGGCGTGAAAGAACCTTGTGGCTGGCCTCTACCCCTTGGGCGTCTGTACCTACCCCTTTGGGGTCTGTCTGATGCAGGAAAGGACCAGTTTTTTGATACCCAGTTTCTGCTGAAACTTGGAGGTTGTACCTGTAAAAGATCTTTAACTGTCTGCATAGATTTTGCCTTTTCTTCCATTTTCTTTAAAACTTCCTCTGCTTTGACACCAAACACATCTTTCTGTAATGGAGCATCCAATAACTTTGCTTTGACATGTTCTGGTAAGGCTTGCTCTTTTAGCCAAGCATGTCTACGTATTATGGATCCTGTGACAGCTGCTCTACATGAGGCTTCCAATGAATCAAAACCACACTGTAAGGTATGCTTTCCCACCTGTTCTGCTGCATGCAGCAAATCCTGCATCTCTGAAATCAGGTTGAACTGTCTGAGGGATCATTTTCTGCTTTAACTGTGTAATCAAGTACTGCTGGTATTTTAGCATGTGGAATTGGCAGTTTAAGGCCCTCATGGCCAAAGTGGCAGATGTATACACTTTCTTCCCCCATCTTTCTAATGCTCTGGAATCTCTTTCGGAAGGTAGTGGATTCTTAGCAGTAGAGGCCTTAACCCCTTTGGGACCCTGGGAAATGGTTTTGGGGTCTGCAGCAGGGCTTTTATGTAGAAACTTATGAGAATCAGGAACTCTGTAGTATCTGTCTGGTTTAGCTGGTGCAGGAGGTAAGGAATCTGGGTTTAGACTAGATTCGGTGTAAACATCCAAAATGTCTAAAACTGGAGGAATTGCAAGGGGTCTATGCTGTGGGAGAAGAAGAAACTCACGGAGTCTTTTCTTAGAGTCAGAGTAATCTTTGCCTTCCCAGTGGAAGTGTTCCTTCATGGTGTGTAAAGTTTCCCCAAAAGAGTAGTCTTCGGGGGGGGGGGGGACAGAGGGAATGGACTCCTCAGCAACTGAGTGTTCATAAGGAGGGAAGGAATAATCCTGGTCCTCAGAGTTAGCTGAGGAAATGGATGCTTGGTCAGAGAAAGGATAATCTTCCTCCAGTCTAGGCCTTTTGTCAGGAGGGGGTTGTGAACCCCCTGATAAAGGTAATTAAATCCTCAGCCATCTTAAGCATCTGTTTTTTTAGGCATAGGGACCTGTGGGGGGGGGGGATGTGGACCCGGTTTCCTAACTTTTAAGGGGGCTTTAAGTTTAGCATAAGACTTGATAGAGATAGTTGTCTGTTTGAAGACACCTTCAGAAACCGAAAGCCTGTCCAAAATCTCTGGATCACCGTCAGGGTTGGCGTCCAAGGGGTGAGATGGGACCAGCTCCTGAGGTCCAGCTGATTGATTCGGTCTGGGAGGCAGTCAGAATCTCTAAATCTGTGGTAGTCAGGGGCTGCGTAGGCGCCTCGCTGAAAACCGGACGGCAGGCCTTGCTGAGGCCTCAGTATCTGGTCTTGGCCTTGGTTGCCTGTCCTTATCCTTGCAGTTTTTAATCATTGCTGATGTCGGTTGCTCCGACGGCATGCTATAATTAAATTTTCTGCCAAAATAATGTCGGGCGAAATCTGCCAGATGCTTGACTGTACGTTTGTTGAACCTAGCACAAAACAGACAACCAGAGACGTTGTGGTCTGGGCCTAGGCAAGGAATACAATAAGAATGAAAATCTTTATGAGGTATTTGCTTCCCACAAGAAATGCAATTATTAACTTTGTCCGACATCGGTCCGAGGCAAGAAAAGTTTCCCCAACAGGGTACTTAGCTTTAGAGAAGACTTCGGGCTGAAATTGGATTCGAAAATCTCAGGAGCTGGCAAGAAAGACTGAAGAAAATGGCATCGGCTGCCTCTTTTATACCCGTCGCACTGACGTCAGGGAAGAAGTGACGACAACCGACGCCGGATGAAGACTTTGGGATTCGGCCGACTGCGGGACCGCCTGACGGCAGGATAACCCATGTGTGATGACTGCAGCAGTATTACACGAACATTTGATAATGCGTTGAACCTGCAATGACGCGGAGGTATCTTCTGCAATTTTGTCTGATAGGGACATGCAGGTATGCCTCATTGAGGTCCAAAGTGACTAGCCAAGCATTCTTGCCCAGCATGGGAAGAAGCTGCTGTAGTGTTAGCATCTTGAATTTTGGCACTTGCAGACAGGTGTTCAGAATTGAAAGATCCAGAATGGGTCTCCATGCTTTGTCCTTTCTTGGAACTAGGAAGAGTCTTTAATAAAATCCTTGTCCTTGCTCCTGTGTAGGTACCTGTTGAATGTTCATGAGCGCTGTAGTAATTTGTTTTTGTGCCTCTGCCCATTGATTTGGTGGCAGGTTTGGCATTCCTTTGATCCTTGGTAAGGTATGAAAATGGAATCTGTATCCTTGAGACACAATGTTTAGAACCCATTTGCCTTTTGTGATGATGTGCCAGTTGTCTGGAAAAAATGCTAGTTTTCCACCCAAGGGTGTTGCCAGGAAAGATTTGCTTGGTAGCTTGAGGATAGAGTCATTGTGTCTGCCTTCTGCTAGCTTGGGGCCTGTCTTCTCCTCCTTTCTGGGTAGCAGAACCCCATTGTCGAGGTTTGTAAAGGCCCTGTGACTGACCTCTGCCCCTTGGGCATCTATTTGCCCCTCTGTGATCTGTCTGAAGCTGGAAAGACCAATTTTTTGTTGGCCAATTTCTGCTAAAGCGAGGGGGTTGTACCTGCAAGAAATCCTTGAACGTTTGCATAGATTTAGCCTTATCCTCCATTTTCTTTAAAACCTCTTCTGCTTTGACACCAAATACATATTGTTGTAAAGGTGCATCTAATAATTTTGCTTTAACATGGTCAAGGAGGGTTTGCTCTTTTAACCAAGCATGTCTACAAATGAGAGCCAGTAACAGCTGCTCTACAGGAAGCTTCCAATGAATCAAATCCACATTGTAAAGTATGCTTGCCCACCTGTTCAGCTGCATGCAACAGATCCTGCATTTCCTTGAATTCAGGCTGTTCTGAATGTGTGCTCATTTTTTGTTTTAACGGAGACATCAGAAATTGTTGATATTTCAACATGTGAAACTGGCAATTTAATGCTCTCATAGCCAGAGTTGCAGAGGTGTACATTTTCTTTCCCCGTCTTATCTAGGGCTCTGGAATCTTTCAGAGGACACAGGATTTTTAGCCATAGAAGCTTTTGCTCCCTTAGGACCCTGGGGATATGGTTTCTGGGTCAGCTATAGGGCTTTTATAAAGGAATTTGAGAGAGTCAGGTACTCTGTAGTATCTGGGTTGGTTGGAGCAGGAGGTAGTCTGGATTTAAACTAGACTCCATGTAGACCTCATCCACAATATCTAAAACAGGAGGGAAAGGACAGGTCTGTGCTGGGGTAATAAAAGGAACTCTCGGAGCCTTTTCTTAGAATCCGAGTAATCCTGGCCTTCCCAGTGGAAATGTTCCCTCATGGTATGTAATGTTTCCCCAAAGGAGTAGTCTTCAGCATCAGAATCCTCATAAGGTGGAAAAGTGTAATCCTGTTCCTCAGAAGAATCTGAGGAGAGAGAAACCTGGTCAGAGGATGCATAATCCTCCTCTTGTCTTGGTCTTTTATCAGGAGGGGGATGGGAACCCCTGATAAGGGTAATTAAATCTTCAGCCATCTTAAGCATCTGTTTCTTAGGCATGGGGCCTTGACCTGTAGACTGAACAGTTTTCTTAGGTTTTAAAGGAGTTTTGAGCATAGCATAAGATTTAATGGGGAGTGTAGTCGGTCTGAAGACACCTTCTGCAACTGAAGGTGTTTCCTCTGCACTGGTATCTAATTCGGCTCCGGTGTCGGTAGATTGCTGCGTCGGCCTAGTAGACTCCGCCTGGGAGTCGGCAGCTGTCTGGGGTTCCAGCTCTGCGATAGTCAGGGGCTGCATAGGCATCTCACTGAAAACCAGAGAACCGGCGACAGGCCCAGCTGAGGCCTCTGGGTCGGGCTTATTCCTAGGCTGCCTGTCCTTATCCTTGCGTTTTTTATGAATTGCGGTCGTCGGCTGCTCCGACGGCATGATATAATTAAATTTCCTACCAAAGTAATGCCGTGCGAAGTCAAAACGGCATTTGATAGTGCGTTTATTAAACCTAGCGCAAAACCGAAAACCTGTGACGTTATGGTCTGGGCCTATGCAAGGAATACAACAGGAATGGAAGTCCTTATGAGATATCGGCTTCCCACAAGAAATGCAATTGTTACCTTTTTCTGACATCGGACTGAGGCAAGAAAATGTTCCCCAATGGGGTACTTAGCTTTATTGAAGACTTCGGACAAATTCAAATCGAAAATCTCAGGTGTCTGCCGATCGGCACTTGCGAACTGCTTCGGGCACCGCACGGTAAGAAAGACTGAAGAAAATGGCGTCAGATGCCTCATATACCCCTGGCGCACTGACGTCAGGGAAGAAGCGACAGCAACCGACGCTGGACCAAGACTTTGGAATTCGGGCCGACTGCGGGACCACCTGACAGCAGGACTGCAGCAGGGTAACACGAACATCTGCACTTTTCTGCTGACTCTGGATTCGTTTTCAATAAAAGTACCCCTTTGGGGGGACCTTTTCGGTCCTTAAAATCTGTATTGCTTGTTCATGTCCTCCAGAAAGGGCGTCAGTGCCACCGCCAAATCCCTCATAAGGATGCCCATAAATAGAAGTTATGTTCTTACCATAACGTTCCATGTTAGTTGTCTTCTTCTCGCCTTCTTCTTGCTGGATGGGTTCTGAGCCGATCCTCGGCTCCGACTCGGCCACTCTAAAAGCTCGAGAGTTGGTTCCACCGGCTCGAGGCTCCCCCATATCCCACAATGCTAGGCGTGAGTTACCTCAGATCTCGTTTGTAAGCTAGGCACTGCCTATAATAGTAGTAAAATAACTAGTAACAAAGTCCACCTCTATAAACAAGGGAGAAGAGAAGGGTGACCTACATCCTGATCCAGGAAATATGCACAGCAGAGCATATACCTAAAGTAAAGAGGTGGTAGAAAGAGAGGTCACAATCAAAACTCCTCTAGGTCTGTCCAGGCCAGGGGGAAGGAGGGTGGGATGCAAGAAGGCGGCGAGAAGAAGACAACTAACATGGAACGTTATGGTAAGAACATAACTTCTATATGTTAAGTTGTCTATCTCGCCTTCATTCTTGCTGGATGGGACCGCGTCCCTAGCACCTTGTCCCGGGTGGCCTAACGGAACAGACTCTTGAGAACAGTGGAACCAAAGTTAGCTCTGTCTAGAGGCTAAATCCAACTTATAATGAGAAATGAAAGTGTGAGGAGTAGCCCAAGTAGCCGCTGCACAAATGGTGTCAATAGGCAGTCTATCTTGGAAGGCTATAGAAGTAGCCAAGGCTCTGGTAGAATGGGCTTTAGGTTTGCTGGGCAGCTTTTGGTGTCTAATTGCATAAACAAGGGAAATCAGGGATGTTAGCCATCTGGATAATGATACCTTTGAAACTGAAAGTCCCTTTCTGCCTTCTGCATAAGAGACGAACAGCTGGTCAGATTTTCTGAATTGTTTTGTTCTATCCAAATAGTACCTTAACTGACGATGAACATCTAGCCAATGTAATCTTTGTTCAGATCTGTTAGAATATTCTGGAAAAAACACCGGGAGGTCAATGCTTTGATTTAGGTTAGCCGTGGAGGCTATTTTAGGTAAAAAGGACGGGTTGGTTCATAAGGATACTCTGTCCTTATGGAACAACAGATAAGGAGGTCGACAGCTGAGTGCATGAAGTTCTGAAACTCTTCTAGCTGAAGTAATAACTACTAGAAAGAGAGTCTTCCATGATAGTAATTTTAAAGAACAGAAGGATGCAGGTTCGAAAGGAGAGAGAATTAAAGAACTGAGAACTAAATTTAGGTCCCAAGGAGGAGGAGGATTTCTTACCGGAGGTCTGAGTAGAAAAACTCCCTTCAAAAAGGCTTTGCAAAGCTTGTGGGACATGATGGCAGAACCTGAAATGCCCACATGAAAGTTAGAAATAGCTGCCAATTGAACTTTAAGAGTAGAAGGAGATGAACCTGCATGGAAGAGTTCAGCTAGAAAATCAAGGACCATTTGGATGGAAGCAGTGAAAGGATCTATGTCCCTTCCTTGAGCTCAATAGGCGAAACGTTTCCACTTACTCAAATAAATCTTTCGAGTGGAAGATTTATGGGAAGCTATCAAAATATCTAGAACAGAGTGAGATATTTGAGGAAGCCTGGCTAAAGTTGGAATTGGAGGAACCAAGCAGTGAGGTTCAGAGAGGGAAGGGAGCGATGAAACTGACCCGACTGATGGATCAAAAGATCTGGAACTAGGTCCAGATGCCAAGGTCGCTCCAACAGAAACTGATGTAGAAAGGGGAACCAAACCTGTCGAGGCCAGTACGGAGCAATGAGGATCAATGAAGCCTTCTGAGCGATAGCTTTCTGTATTACTTGAGAGAATAGTGGGAAGGGGGAAATGCATACAGAAGTCCCCGGGGCCAAACTTGGACTAGAGCGTCTCTGCTGGGTTGGCCTGGTAACGGGAATAGGGTGAAAAAATCTCTGCACTTGCTGTTTTGGGGAGTAGCAAAGGTCGCAGCAAGGCTGGCCCCACTTGAGAAAAATTTCTCTCACAACAGAGTCTTTCAGAGACCACTCGTGAGGCATGAGGATAGCTCTGCTCAACTTGTTCGCGATTTGATTGGACTTCCCGGGGATGTGCGTTGCTATCAGAAAACGCTGAGAAGAAAGCGCCCATTGCCACAGTCTGAGTGCTTCTCGACACAGGGGGTAGGACCTGGTTCCGCCTTGTTTGTTGATATACCACACTACGGACATATTGTCCGTCTGGATTGCTATCGTTCCCAAGGGAAGAGAGTCTTAAAGGGCTTGCAACGCTAAAAGCACTGCTCTCATCTCTAGAACATTTATGTGCAAGTGGCATCTGCCTGGTTGCCATGTGGCCTGGACAGTTCTGCCCTGATAATGCCCCCCACCCGATCAGGGAGGCGTCCGTTGTCAGAGTAGCAACCGGAGGGGAAGGAACAAAGGGTCTTCCCAATAAGAGCTGAGGGGAAGACATCCACCACAGAAGATGATTTCTGCATGTTTGCGTGATTATAATGGTGTGAGACATTGGAAGTTGCTGGTACGACCATTGCGTGAAGAGCATCCATTGAAGGATTCTCATGTGGAATCTGGCTAATGGAAGCAGAGGTATGGCAGCCGCCATAATCCCCAACACTTTCAGAACTAACCTGGCTTTGATTCTGTTGCTGTTGGAGGAGCGAGACCATTTTGTGTATGTCTGTTATTCTCTGATCTGTTAGTCTCGCAGACATGTTGATTGTGTCTAGATTTGCGCCTATGAAGGTAATAGCACGACAAGGCGACAAAACAGACTTTTCGCAATTTATTGAAATGCCTAAATTTCGACAAGTGCGAAAGGTGTAGTCCCTGGCCAATAGAAGAAGATGCTTGGTGGGGGCTGTAAGGAGCCAGTCGTCCAAATATGGAAACACCTGGAATCCTTGACGTCTCAGGTGAGAAGCTACCACTGCCATGCATTTGGTAAACACCCGGGGGGCAGTGGTGAGACCAAAGGGCAGGGCCCTGAATTGAAAATGACTGGTTCCCAGCCTGAAGCGGAGGAATCTTCTGGAGCGTCTTTTCATTTTTATGTGATAGTACGCATCCTGAAGATCTATAGAGCACATCCAGCTTCCCTTTCCCAAAAGGGGAAGGATGGACTGCAGCGTGACCATCCGAAATCTTGTTTTCTTGACTGACTTGTTCAAGATACTGAGATCCAAAATTGGTCTCCAGTCCCCTGTTTTCTTTGGAACTAAAAAGAACCTGGAGTAGATTCCGGATCCTTGCTGGTCTGCTGGAACTGGCTGAATTGCTCTTTTTGCAAGCAGCTTTGAAATTTCCAAAGCTGCAAGATCCCTTTGAGCGGGTGGAACATCTGGAAGGGATTTTTTTGATTGGTTTGGTTTGGAATGCGAAAGAAGGGAATGGAATAGCCCTCGGAAATGATGGACTGTACCCATTTGTCTTGAGTCAGGGATAGCCAGGCTTTTGGGTACAGTGACAATCTTCCCCCGACTGCCTCCGAAGGTAGGCAGTCGGGCAACACCTCAGGGATGCTGAAAGGGCTTATCAGAGAAGACTTCCCGATTGCCCTGGTTCTGCGGACCCCCCCTGCCTCTAGGGCGACGTCTACCATTGTTGTTCCCCCTCTGCCTCTGGCGGGGAACCGACTTTATGCGTCAGGCGAAGTCCCTTGAGATTGTTTACGGAACCACATTTTCCCACTTTTCTGGCCTTTGGGGTAAGGCCTAGAAGGAGTAGAAAAACGGACTCCGACGGCAGAAAGAGTCTTGCCATCTGTCTCGCACCTAGTCAAGGTTTCTTTCACTTGAGGACCAAAAAGAGATGATCCATCAAACGGGGAATTAGTGAAAGACGTTTTAAAGGGGTCCGCAAAGTTGCATAACCGCATCCAGGCGTGCCTGCGTAAGGCCACACCTGTCCCTGCGGCCCTGCTCGCTCCATCAGCCGCATAAGAAAGGAGGCGCATGGAGGAGTTAGCTATGGAGTTCAGGGTAGCCAGCTGAGTGTTCATCTTGTCCTGAAAACCCGCAGCTGTACGATCCTTCAACATATCACTCGCTTCCTTGATCAAGTCCCTTTGAAGACGAGTAAAATGGCATAGGTAGTTCAGCGGACGCATTGCAAAGGTCGCTGACGAGAACATCCGCTTCCCGTACCTGTCCATAGACCTGGATTCCTTGTTAGGTGGATGGACAGGCACCGAAGGATCAGCTAGTTCCTTCTTGGTGGCAGCAGCTACCACCATAGCATCCACAGAAACACCTTTTGTGAGAAATTGCTTGTCAGTTGGTGCTGTTATAAATTTGGAGGGTCTCCTGGGGGTAGGGTCCACTGAATCAGGAGCCGTCCAGGCCTTCTTTGCAACCACCTGCATGAGGGGATCAAAGGGGGGGGACACCCAGGAGGTGGAAGGGCGAGAGCCAAACGCCTCAAGATACACAGATTCATCCTCCGAAGGGTTAAGGGCTGGCCAATTTCCCCTCTCTCAGGATTTCTAGAATGTCTGCGAAAGAGACATCTTCAGAAGGGGAACGTGGGGAACCCTCAGAATCCTCTAAATCTGTGTCAGAGGTGACAGACTCAGGTGAGTCTAAGTGCTTCCTCTTACACTTTCTCTTCCTAGGGGGCTCCTGCCAATTCAGGAGAGGCCTCGAAGAGGATGAGATCCCACAGGGGATTCTTGAGGAGCTTGCTCTCTGCGGTCTGGGATGAGGGAGGAGTCGACATAACCAAAGGCACCAAGTGGGAGGGGACGGAGCCGACTGTGGAGTCGAACAAGGTTCCAACACACTCCGCATGACCTCGAATGCACCCCTGTCAGGCAGAGCCAGAGGTCCCCGCTCCGAGAAGCTGAGAACCTCCCTCGGCACCGACAGAGATGGCTCCGAGGCCGATGTCAGAGCCGAACTCACTAGCGCCGAAGCACCGAGAGGGAGAGGGGGGTCGGACAAGGGTCCGATGCCACTCACCCCCTTGGAGCAGACGAGGGAAGCCCGGCGCCGAGATTCTTCAAAGGAAGAAATCGGAGCAGACGATGGAACCGAAGACAAATGTATCGGCTCCGACGCTACCACAGTCTCGGTTCCGAGACGCCCCGGCTCCGAGCTCAAAGGAGTCGGAGGAGGAATATTAATTGGAACAAGCTGAGGCATCGACTGATGAGTCGGACTCTGGAGCATTTGGGCCAGTGCCTCGGACTTCAAAAGTCTACTCACTACCCTCTGGAGGTCGTGATCTGAGAGCCTCGATGACCTGGAGGAGTGAGATCTATGGCTCCGTTCAGACAGCAGGAGACGCTGGAGCCGAATGAACGGAGCCAAGGGACGGTGACCTCGATCTCTTTCTAGATGTCGGCTCCGATGTTATGATCGGAGCCGACCCATGACTCTCTAATGCCTCGGCTCCGGCCGGAGCCGAGGAAACCACTGAAACAGCAGTCACAGACTCATCGGCTCCAGCCGGAGCCGATGAAGCAGTAGGCTTCAAAGCCTTAGGCCTCGACTCTGAAGCCGAGGTCTTAGAAGCCTTAGAAGGTTTCCCAGAAGACACAGGAAGGGAACCCTCAGGCTTAATTAAACCCCTCAAAATGAGTTTATTTTTTCTCTCCTGCAGGACTCTAGGGCTGAAGCCATGGCAAACAGCACAAGAGTCCTGCAGGTTTAAAGGTCCCAGGCAGTACACACAAGAAGTGTGACCGTCTGTCAGAGACATTTTCTGACAGCACGAGTCACACTTTTTGAAGCCTGAGACCTTTGTATCCTTGGACATACTCAAGGAACCTGAAGTGTAATCACACACAAAAACACACACACACAGATTACACTGATAGGATTAAAAGGGAATTATTTAAAAACTAAAGGTAAGTTAATAAATGTCCCTAAGTAAACACACACACACCCTAAGGAAAGGGAGGAAGGGCCCGAAGGCCTTAGGGAAGAACTATATGTTCTTTAAAAAAGGAGGGGGCTGGAAACTAAGGTAGTAAGGGATAAGAAAGTCCACTACACTAAGGGGGAAGAAAATTACACTAAACTAGTCTAAGTTAAAGAATTTAAACTATTCTAACTTTCACTAACCTGGAGCCGGTAGAAAACACACCTCGATCGCTGTAGCGGCAAACGAGATCTGAGGTAACTCACGCCTAGCATTGTGGGATATAGGGGGAGCCTCGAGCCGGTGGAACCAACTCTCGAGCTTTTAGAGTGGCCGAGTCGGAGCAGAGGATCGGCTCCGAACCCATCCAGCAAGAATGAAGGCGAGATAGACAACTTAACATGTTCCTTTTTTGGTTGAGACGGTTGCACGACCACAAGGCCTGCCTTGTTTGCTAGGCATTTGTACCGAAGGCCTTACATAGTCGTTTGCATGCACTGAATCTTTACCTAGAAATCAAAACATTTGAAACAGTTTACTTTAGGGATAGAGGGCACCTCAGAACGGCAAAAAAAGGCCAAGACTTTATGGCCTTTATTTACTGAGTCTCTTCCTATCGATCCTCAGCCTGTGGCAGACATTGGCCTGGTACTAGGATATGGACCCGGATCTGCCACTATGGATAACTTTTAGTTATGTACTTACCATAACTTTAGATGTTTGGGATCCATCTCGCCTACATTCTGTACTGATGGGTTCGGAGCCGAGGATCGGCACGCTATGCTATAGAGCGAAGTCTCTTATTGGCTGAGCTATTCTATATCCCAGGATGCACCACCACTACTTCCCCAGATCTTGTTTGTCCGCACTCATGCACACACGCAACTGTTTATATAACATTGCCAGATGTTTCAAGATAAAACGATAGTACTCGGACCGTCCGGTCTCTTCTGATCTCCAAGTAGGGGGAAGGAGGGTGGGTTATTAGGAATGTAGGCGAGATGGATCCCAAACATCTAAAGTTATGGTAAGTACATAACTAAAAGATGTTATGTGATCCTATCTCGCCTACATTCTGTACTGATGGGACAGCATCCCTAGCACCTGATTCCTGGGTGGCTCACTGGAAAACACTCCTGAGAACTGTGGAACCAAATGAAGCTCGCCCCCGAGATGCCACATCCAATTTGTAGAGGGAAATGAAGGTGTGCGGGGAAGACCACGTAGCCGCAGCACAAATGTCGCTAATGGCAAGCTTAGAATAGAATGCTATTGAAGTAGCCATAGCTCTTGTAGAGTGAGCTTTGACAGAGGTTGTAAGCTCTTTATTAGAAGAGGAATAAGCCTGACTAATACAGTCCCTGATCCACTTGGCAATAGTGACCTTTGTGACGGCTTTGCCAAATTTATTGTCCGAAAAGGACACACACAATTTATCTGTTTTCCGTGTTTGTTGGGTCCTACCTAAATAAAATCGCAATTGCCTGTGAACATCCAATGTGTGGAAGATGTATTCTGCTTTGTTTGAGTACTTTGGGAAGAAAACTGGAAGTTCTAATGACTGTTGCAGGCAAAAACTGGAACAAACTTTAGGGACAAAGGATGGGTTAGGCCTGAGGGATACTCCATCTTTGTGATAAACCAGGTACGGTGGTTTGACAGAGCTTGAAGCTCTGAAACTCTTCTGGCTGAAGTAATCGCGACCAGAAAGGCAGTCTTCCAAGAAAGAAATTTCTAATCACAGGTTGCTGCCGGTTCGAAGGGGGAGGAGGTTAAGGCACGTAATACCACATAGAGATCCCACGGAGGAGCAGGATGAGAAATCGGAGGTCGTAAAAGCGCAGCACCTTTTATGAAGGTTTTACACAATCTGTTGCTCATCAAAGGTGGATTTATAGATTCATGAAAATTGGAAATAACTGCCAATTGGACCTTGATGGTAGAGACTGAAGAACCTTGATTGAATAGGGAAGTTAGAAACTTCAGGACTTCTGACACCGGGACAGTGATGGGATCTAGACCCCGGAGTTGAGCCCAAATAGCAAATCTCTTCCATTTGCTAGTATACAATTTCCTAGTGGCAGACTTGTGGGCCGAGGATAAGATACGTATGACTTCCGGGTCTAAAGTATGATTTCTGACTATAGTCGGAAGAGGAGGAGCCAAGCTGTTAACTTCAAAGAGTGAAGGGACTGATGGAGTTGTCCCAACTGATGAATTAATAGGTCCAGGATCTGATCCAGGAACCATGGACTGTCCAGTTCATACTTCCGAAGATAGTGAAACCATACCCGACGAGGCCAGTAAGGGGCAACTAAAATCATTTTGCTCCCTAAGCGAGTTGCCTTTTGGATCACTCTGGGAAGGAGGGGAACCAGAGGGAAGGCGTATAGCAAGCCGGTGGGCCAAGGATGGGCTAAGGCATCCATGGGAATCTCCCCCGGAGCTGGAGTGAGAAGAATTTTCTGCACTTCGCGTTCAGCGGGGTTGCGAAAAGGTCGCAACAAGGAGTTCCCCATCTGCTGAAGATCTGAGTTGCCACTGCATCGTTCAGAGACCACTCGTGAGGAGAGAGAATAGTTCTGCTTAGTCTGTCGGCTATCACGTTGGATCTCCCAGGGATACGAGTCGCTACCAGAAAACGTCTGGTCGCCACTGCCCATTCCCAAACTCTCATGGCCTCTCTGCAAAGGGGGTAGGATCTGGTCCCTCCCTGCTTGTTCAGATACCAGACTACTGACATGTTGTCGGACTGAATGGCAATTACGCCCTGAGGGAGGTAATCGTGGAGGGCTTGTAGAGATAGAAGCACCGCCCTCATTTCTAGAATGTTGATGTGAAGGAGACTCGTCGGAATGCCAATTGCCTTGGACTGACCTGCCCAGGTAATGCCCCCCCCACCCCGTCTGGGAGGCGTCAGTCGTCAATGTGGCCGTAGGAGGAGGTGGAACGAAGGGTCGTCCCTGATCCAGATTGGAGGACACCAGCCACCAGCGAAGGTCTTGTTTGCAGGTTTCCGTGATCCGTATGAGGTGACAGAGGGAGATCCTGAAAAGACCACTGGGCTGATAGGAGCCACTGGAGAATTCTCATATGCAATCTTGCTAAGGGGACTAGGAGAACAGTGGCCGACATGGAGCCTAATAGCTGTAGGACCATTCTGGCTGGGGCTTTGGATTTGAGAAGCAAGGCTCGGACCTGAGCCTGTATAGTCTGTATCCTTTCTGTAGGAAGATAGACCCGCATTTGATTTGAGTCTATCTCTACTCCGGATGAATCTTATGTGCTGAGATGGCAGCAACACAGACTTTGGCCAATTGAAGGGGATTCCAAGGGAAGTGCCTAGTGATATGGTGGCTGCTAGGTTCTGCAATAGTAGACGCCTGGAGGTGGCAGTCAGGAGCCAGTCGTCCAGATACGGAAACACCTGGAATCCTAGACTCCTCAGGTGAGCAGTCACGACCGCCAAACATTTGGTGAACACCCTGGGGGCTGTGGTGAAACCAAAGGGCAGTGCGCAGAACTGAAAATGACCGTCTCCCAGGCTGAAGAGCAAATGTCTCCTGGACACCTGATCAGGATGTGATAATAGGCGTCCTTGAGATCTATGGA
This sequence comes from Protopterus annectens, assembly GCF_019279795.1. Lineage (NCBI taxonomy): Eukaryota > Metazoa > Chordata > Ceratodontiformes > Protopteridae > Protopterus > Protopterus annectens. The sequence continues at coordinate 334,105,521 of NC_056732.1, forward strand.
GCACATCCAAACACCTTTCTCCAGCAGTGGGAGAATGGATTGTAAGGTGACCATTCGGAACTTGGACTTCTTGACTGAACGATTTAGGTTGCTGAGATCCAAAATGGGCCTCAAGTCCCCGGTCTTTTTTGGCACCAAAAAGAATCTTGAGTAAGTCCCTAATCCGATCTGGTCTGCGGGGACCGGTTGGATGACTCCTTTTTGAAGCAGCTTTGAGATTTCGAAGGCTGCGATTTCCCGTTGACTGGGTGGCGGGTCCGGGATTCTCCTGGACAGCGGAGGGGGGTGTGAAAAGGGGATGGCGTAACCTCCGGCGATGATTCGAAGCACCCATCGGTCCTGAGTGATACCCCCCCAGGCTTTTTGGTGCCTCGAATGACCCCGACTGGCTCCGGAGCTGCACAGTCGGGCAATCCTTCAGGGATTGTGGAAGGCTGAAGAGCCACGAAAGGACTCGCGGTCTCCAGTGTTGCGGGGGCCTCTGCCGCCTCTGGGACGGCATCTTCCAGAAAAATTTCCCTCCTCTGCCTCTAGAAGGGGATCGTCCTGCTGCGAGGGATAAGACTTCTGGGATTTACGGAACCACATTTTCCCTCCTCTTTTAGCCTTGGGGTAAGGCCAAAAGAGTGGAAAACCGTGCCCCTACGGCAGTCAAAGTCTTACCTTCTTGCTCACAGCGGGTCAATGTGTCCTTTACCTTGGGTCCAAACAAAGAGGACCCATCAAAGGGAGCGTCGGCAAAGGAAGACTTAAAGGCTTCCGCAAAATGACACAGGCGGAGCCAGGCTTGCCTCCGTAGAGCAACACCCGTACCCACTGCTCTACTCGCCCCCTCGGCTGCATATGAAATGAGCCTCATGGACGAGTTTGATATCGATGACAGAGTAGCCAACTGAGAGCCAACCGTCTGGGCCAGCTGCTCATGTAGGTTACCCAAGAGAGTATCTGAAAGCTCCTTGATCAGATCCCTCTGAAATCTAGTGAAGTGCGTCAAATAGAGTTCAGGGACCTTAAGGTAAAGGCCGCTGAACTGAGGGTGCGCTTCCCGTACCTGTCCATGCTCCTAGACTCCTTATTAGGAGGATGGACGGATGTCGAAGCCTCTGCTACATCTTGTTGGGTAGCAGATGCCACCACCAGGGCATCTACAGCCACACCTTTGGTCAGAAACTCTTTCTCTGGGGGTGCTGATAAGAATTTATTTGGGCGAGCCGGCACCGGTTCCACAGAGTCTGGATGCTCCCACGCCCTTCGACAGATCAAATCTAGGAGCTCGTAGAAGGGCGGAGACACCCAGGAGGCGGAGGGCTGAGCCCCGAAGGCTTTGAGGAACACCGACTTGTCAGCGGAAGGGGGTTTGGAATGCCAGCCGCCTCGTTGTTTGAGGGCTTCCAAGATGTCTGCAAAGGAGACATCTGAGGACGACTTAGGGGACCCCTCCGCATCATCAAGATCGGTGTGCGACGTGAGACTCAATCGGGGGAGTCGACGTGCTTCCTCTTGCACAGTCTTTTCCTTGGGGGTTCCTCCGAAGAAGCTTCAGAAGGACCTCCAGGAGGGGGGGGAACCCCACTGGGGGTGACCTCAGGCCCCAGGGCTCCGCTGTCTAGCGACAGGGGGACTACAAAAGACCCAGTCTCCATATGTAGGGAAGGTGCCGGTGAGACCGTGGAGGTAGCCAAAGATTTGGCCAAAGCACTCCTCATGGCCCTGAAGGCCGGACCGCCAGAGTCCTGGGAAGGTCCAACCCCCGGGGCCACAACAGTAGATGGCACCCCCGCAGCCGACGCACCGAGAGGAAGGCTCGGAACCGAAAACATCGGTCCCGAAGCGTCCCCCCCGGGGCCGACAGAGGAGGTCCGTGTACCGAACTCAGACTCAAAAGCCGGGGTTGGCGTAAGGGTCGGAGCAGACCCGAAAACCTCCATCGGCTCCACCAGCACCGGCTCCAATGGTGCAGAGGCTGTTGGAGGAGGAACCAGAACTACAGGGTGGGCCATCGGCTCCGAAGCCGAATGGGCTGGAGCCGAAACTAATTTCTGGAATACAGGAGACTGAAACAGTCTTTGGAGCACCCTGTCGATGTCCGAATCAGACATCTTGGAAGATCGGGAGGAGACCGACTGGGTCCGAGCAGACTTCTCCATTGGCTCCGAAGGACTGGGGGACCGGCTCCGAATAGACTATCAATATCGGTGCCAAGGGAGATACCATAACAATTTCCCTCGGTGCCAAAGAGGGCTTCGGCACCGAAGGGGAAGAGTGAGCCGGCAACCCTCATCGGCTCCAAAATCAGTGGAGCCGATGAAGGTGACCCGCCTCTCGAAGCCCCAGCCATCGGCTCCGAAACCAGAGGAGTCGAGGCTGGAGGCATCGAGGCAGACCGTTCCGCCCTCGGTTCCGAAGTCCGTGGAGCTGATGGAGAAGCCTGCCTAGATTTCTTAGTGGTCGGTTCCGACGGGCTGGTCGGAGCAGACGATTTCTTTTTCTTAGCTGGAGAGGAAGAGGAAGATGAGGCCTCTTCGAAGGAGGGTTTGATAAGCCCTAAGATAAATTTATTCTTCCTCTCTTGGAGGACCCTAGAGGAAAAAGCGTGACACGCTGCAAGACTCCTGAAGGTGTTTGGCACCTAAACAGTACACGCATAAGGAGTGATAGTCCGTGATGGACATTTTGTAGTTGCATCTCGTGCATTTCTTAAATCCTGAGGGTCTATGCTCCTTAGACATAATGCTTGTAGACTACTCACTATATCTGAGAAAAAAAACACAATGTATGTAACTCAGCACAAATGATTTATACAATAAAAACTTTTTTTTTAACAAGAGGCGAAAGCCCAAGAAAGTTAAACAAATACACCAAAAGGAGGGCCAAGAACCCTCTAACTAAAACAGGTACTTGACCTCTCCGAAACAAGACTCACTAAAGAACGAGGGGAAGGCCCCTCTAACTTAAACGGAAACCTTTCCCTGTCCAGTCACAAAAATTTACCACAAAATATGCACAAAAACACACATACACAACGATAGCTGTTAAAACAGCTTTTGGGTAAAGATTAAAGAATTTCCTGACAGAAAAACTCAGAAAAAAAAGCACTTAGCTCAGCCAAGTTTGAGACCACGTCCTAGCTTGTAAGCGGCAAACGAGATCTGGGGAAGTAGTGGTGATGCATCCTGGGATATAGAATAGCTCAGCCAAGAGACTTCGCTCTATAGCATAGCTTGCCGAGTCGGAGCCAAGGATCAGCTCCGAACCCATCAGTACAGAATGTAGGCAAGATAGGATCACATATCATGGGTACCTTTAAGGACGCAGCACAATCCCTATGCGACAGCACGTCCATAGAGGCTATTATAGCACCGGTTTCTGACGCTGGAGGGGACCTGTGATGTTAAGTGTTTCACTGTTGCAGTCATCAACTGTGTTATCCCTGCTGTGGTAGCCCTCGGCCGGTCCGAATACCCTCCTTTCACTCATCTAAAACTAGGAGGAAGGCTGACCATCTTCAAGGACAATTGGGTCGCTCTAATCAAGGACCAATAGGTATTAAATCATTTCTCAGGGATACAGATTCTCCTTCAGTGAACTCCCAATTCCAAGAGGGAACCCAGACCTCCCCCCAAACCAGTGGGCAGAGGCATTAAAAAGTACAGTTTTGTACCTACCATAAATGTAGATGTCAGATAGGTATGCATCTGCAGTCCTTACATGTGTTGTCCTGCCTCCGGCAGCCCTTCGGTCGGCCGGATTCCAAAGTCTGGGTCCGGTGTCGGCTGATGTCGCCCCTTCAGCGACAGAGCACCTGGGGTATAAAAATATCAGCAGACGCCATCTTCCTCAGTTTTTCTTGCCCCAGATGCCAGGTGCCCTCTGAGGAAGGCTAAATTTGGTAGAAATACAAAATATTGCAAACATGCACAGTAATATAAAACAAATACACCATAATAGATAGCCCCAGCTAGCTATAAGAGGGATAAGTACCCAAGAAGTACCACAGAGGGGAAGGAGGGAGGGAAAAAGTACAGTTTTGTACCTACCATAAATGTAGATGTCCGATAGGCATGCACCTGCAGTCCTTACAAATGGGTTGTCCTGTCGTCAGGCAGCCCTTCGGTCGGCCGGATTCCAAAGTCTGGGTCTGGCCTCGGCTGGTGTCGCACTTCACCCGACGTCATAGCTGCAGTTCTTCGGGTATAAAGGCATCAGCAGACACCATTTTCCTCTGTTTCTTGCCCCAGATGCCAGGTGCCCTCTAGGAAGGCTAAATTTGGATAAATGCAAATGGTTCCAAATAGTAGAGAGCAAACAAAAAATAAGCATGTATGTACATATATACAAATACACCATAATAGATCCCCCCAGCTAGCTATAAGATGGGCAAATATCCTAGGAGTACCACAGAGGGGAAGGAGGGTGGGTAATCCTGACTGCAGATGCATGCCTATCGGACATCTACATTTATGGTAGGTACAAAACTGTACTATGTCCTTCAAGGATGCATCTGCAGTCCTTACAAATGGGTAGAATACCATAGCCAAACTGGGGGAGGAGGAGAAATAGATTATGGTGTAGTTAAGATCCCTTGCAAAACAGCAGTGGCAAAACCTGCTCGGGATCTGGAGTATAAAGGTAAATTATAATGCTTGGCAAATGTATGCACGGAGCTCCAAGTAGCAGCCTTTAAAATGTCTTTGGTAGCCACTCCTCGTAAAAAAGCTGTGGTAGTGGCTGTAGCCCTTGTAGAGTGAGGCCTGATGTTTTCTGGAGTTTTCTTTCCATGGTAGGAGTAACAAAATCTAATGCAATTTCCTATCCACTTAGAGATTGTCTGTTTTGAAATTGCTTTTCCTTCCATTCCTGTTGCATATGCTACCAGTAGCTGGTCAGTTTTTCTATTGCTCTTGGTCCTGTCCAGGTAGTAACAATTGTCTATGTACATTCAAGGTATGCAGCAGTCTTTCTCCCCTGTTTTGTGGGTTGGGGAAGAATGTAGGTAGGTGGATAGCTTGATTTAAAGATACCCTGGAGACCACCTTTGGCATAAAAGTAGGATTAGTTCTCATGGACACTATCTTGATGGAAGATCAGGAAGGGCTGTACTGCCATTAATGCCTGTAGCTCAGATACCCTTCTTGCTGAAGTGATTGCAAGCAGGAAAGCAGTTTTCCATGATAAGTACTGTAATTCTGCTGTTGCTGCTGGCTCGAAAGGAGGGAGTGTCAACTTTTCTAGCGCAAAGTTCAAATCCCATGCTGGCAATGGCGGCTTCCTGGGTGGCTTTACATTTTTAATCCCTCTCAGAAACTGCCTGAGCAGAGGATGTGAGAATACTGGAGGATCCAAGTTGTATTCTGCTGAAATAGCTGATGCATGAATCTTAATGGAAGAATAGGACAGGCCGTTGTGGAAGAGCTCTGCCAAGTATTCCAGGATGTTAGCTATGTTTACCAGTGACACATTCTCTCCTTTTGCAGTACTCCAAATGAGATATCTTTTCCATTTTGCTGAATAATTTTTTCTTGTTGAGGGTCTGCGAGCCTCCAAGATAATGTCTTTAACCCTTTGAGATAAATCTGGGTTATTTGGTCTTATGCAATGTTCCAGGCAGTCAGCTGGAGTGTTTTCAGGTTTGGATGCAGGGTTTTGAAGTTGTTCTGTGTTAACAGCAAGGGAACTAGGGGCAGAGGCCATATTTGTTCCCCGAGATATACTCCTCAGTAATGGGTATCAATGTTGCCTTGGCCAGTCTGGAGCTATCAGGATGATCCTTGGACGGTCTTCTTTGATCTTCAGTAGCACCTTGTGCATCAAAGGAAGAGGTGGGAATGCATATGCTGTCAGGTTTGTCCAACTGAAAGATAGGGAGTCCACTTTCCAAGCAAGTGGGTGGTACGTCCTTGTGCAGAATTTTTTCAGTTGGTGATTGTGTGGGGATGCAAATAAGTCTATTTCTGGCAGTCCCCATTTCCCTGTAATGGTTTTGAAGATGTCCGGATGCAGCATCCATTCGTGGGCATCCGTGGTAGTTCTGCTTAGGATGTCTGCTAGTATATTTTCTTTTCCTGGCACAAAAATTGCTTGTAGCTGAATGTTGAGCTCAGTGCCACATTCCAGAGGTCCATTGCCATCCGGCATAGAGGGTATGAATGTGTGCCTCCCTGTTTGTTGATGTACCACATAACTGTGGTGTTGTCTGTCCTTATCAGCAGTTGACCCTGTTGAAGAAATGGTCTGAATGCCTGAATTGCCAGTTTTACTGCCAGCATTTCCTTTTGATTTATGTGTAGGTGCAGCTGGTCTTGAGTCCATAAGCCTTGTATGCACTTGTCCAGCATGTGTGCCTCCCAACCGAGGTCTGAGGCGTCTGTTGTGATGGTCTGGCTTGGTTGAGTGCTGTGGAAGGGCAGTCCCTTGTTTGATTGACAGGCCTGGGCCCACCATTGGAATTCTTGTTTCAGGCATGGAATTATTGGAATTTGGGTTTCTAGGCTGTGCTTGTGCTGAGACCATAAATTCCTTAGGTACCACTGTAACTTTCTCATATGTAGTCTGGCATGTGGAATTAATATTATGCAGGATGCCATGTAACCGAGAGCTTGCAGGACTTTTCTTGCTGTTAGCTGGTTCTGCTTTGTTAATGCCATGAAGTAGAAAGGGAGTTGCTCCTGTTTTTCTACTGTCAGGAATGCCATTTGTTTTGGTGTGTCCAAATCTGCACCCAAGGTGGTTATCCTTTGGGATGGTATCAGCCTTGACTTTTTTATACTGACTGTGTATCCCAGGGCTTGTAGTAGATGACCCTTTCCAAATCTTTTGTTGATTTGTTTTTGTTGTCCGCTTGTAACAGGCAGTCGTCCAGGTAAGGGTAAATTTGAATTCCCTGAAGCCTGCAATGAGCAATTACTGATGCCAGGCATTTCGTGAATACTCTGGGCGCAGTAGATAAGCCAAAGGGCAATGCTGAGAATTGATAATGCTCTGATCCTGCAAGAAATCTGAGGTATCTTCTGCAATTTGGTCATATGGGGACGTGCAGGTATGCCTCCTTGAGATCTAGAGTTACTAGCCAAGACTCCTTGCCCAGCATGGGAAGAAGCCGCTGTAGGGTCAGCATTTTGAATTTTGGAACAATGAGGTATGTGTTTAAAGCGGACAGGTCGAGAATAGGTCATTGGTTTTCTTTTCTTGGTACCAGGAAGAATCTGGAGTAAAATCCTTGCCCTTGTCCCATAGATGGTACCCTTTCTACAGCTCTCATCCTTAGTGAGTTATTTGTTCTAGAGCTTCTGTCTTCTGATTTGGAGGAAGGTTTGGCATTCCTCTCTTCCTTGGTAGAGTATGGAAGTGAAACCTGTAACCTTGGTCTATTGTCTGTAAAATCCATTTGTCTCCTGTGATGTAATGCCAGTTTACTGAAAATAAGGCTAGCTTCCCGCCTAAGGGTGCCTCTAGTTGTTCCCTGGTAGGCGGTGCTAGAGCCAAAAAGGACCAATTCTTGGAAGGCCAGTTCCTGCTAAACCTTGGAGGCTGGACCTGCAAGAAATCCTTGACTGTCTGGACAGATTTTGCTTTCTCTTCCACCTTCTTCAGCACCTGCTGCGCAGGGGAGCCAAACAAATTGAGCTTATCCATGGGAGCATCTAGGAGCTTTGATTTAACATGGTCTGGTAAGGACTGCTCTTTTAACCATGCATGTCTTCTGATCGCTGTGCCAGTCATGGCTGATCTAAAGAAAGCCTCCAGTGCATCATAGCCGCATTTTAAGGAATGATTACTGACCTGCTGAATGTTATGTACCATTTCCTGTACAGATTTTTGTCTAATGGTTCATCCGAGGACAGTTTTTTAGTTAATTGGTCTAACAAATTCCTGATACTGAATCATGTGGAATTGACAGTTCAAGGCCCTAGCTGAAAGAGTAGCAGAAGTGTAAACTTTTTTACCCCATCTCTCTAAGGCCCTAGATTCCCTTTCAGAGGGGAGGGTTTTGGTAGAAGAAGCTGCTACAGCCTTGGGTCCCTGGGAGATAGTTTCGGGATCTGCAAAAGGGGCCTTATACAAATGATAATGTGTGTCCGGAACCCTGTAGTACCTATCGGGCTTAGCAGGGGCCAGAGGAAGAGAATCAGGAGCAGTACAAGCATCATTAAAAGCATCATCCACAACAGTAAGTACTGGAGGAATGGCTAAAGGCCTATGCTGTGGCAAATGCAAAAAGGTTCTAAGCCTTTTCCTAGAGTCTGAAAAATCCTGGCCCTGCCATTGAAATTGTTCCCTCATAGCATGCAAGGTTTCCCCAAAAGAAAATTCCTCAGGCAGAGAGGCAGAAGGAATGGAGTCTTCTGCATCAGAGTCCTCATAAGGAGAAAAGGGGCCTTCTGGAGGGTTTGAATTATCTGATTCATCAGAGGAGCCATCTGAAGAAACTGGCTCGGGGCTCTACTCTAATCCTCTTCTCTGGAGGTGGGTGAGAGGCCCTGTCTGGATGTGGTTGGGATCCCGGATCAAAGAAATGAGATCCTCTGCTAGACTAAGCATTTGTGAACTAGAGCTAGGCCTGTGAGAGGGGGTCTTAGCAGGCACAGTTTTGGTAGTTTTAGCTGCTTTAGCCCTGGCAAAGGCCTTAATCGACATGGATGCAGGAGGCCTAGCAGCTCCACGTGCAGGGGTAGAAATATCCAAAGGGATAGTATCAGATAAATCCTGCGAACCTGCAAGAGCAGGTGTGATTTCAGTAGCAGATTCAGCCTGGCTGGATGAAGCCTCGGTAAGTGGCAAGCTTTCGGCCAAAGAACCGTAGACTCTGTTTCAGCCGAAACAGAGACACTCGCGGTTGGCTTAATCGTGGTTTCGGCAGAAACCGCGGACCGCGAGTGTCGGTCCTTTTCCTTGCGTTTTTTAGAAATTTGCGTAGTCGGGAGTATCCGACTGCATAATGTAAGCGAAATCGGAGCCGAAAAACTCTTCAGCAAATTCCGACCGACGTCTAAGTGTCCGTCGGTTGAAAGCACAGGCTAGACAAGCTGCTACGTCGTGGTCTGGGCCTAAGCAAGGTAAGCAGTAAGAGTGGAAATCTTTATGAGGTATTTGTTTCCCACAAGTTAAACAGTTATTCACTTTTTCTGACATCGGCTGAGGCAAGAAAGAGTCCCCAACGGGGTACTTAGCTTTTTAGAAGTCTTCGGTACTTGTAGTAGTAATCTCTGGTTCTGACCGACCGGCACTTGCGAACAGCTTCTGCTTGAGCCGCCGCAAGAAAGACTGGGGAAAATGGCGTCGGCTGATGCCTTTATACCCGAAGAACTGCAGCTATGACGTCGGGTGAAGTGCGACACCAGCCGAGGCTAGACACAGACTTTGGAATCCGGCCAACCGAAGGGCTGCCTGACGACAGGACAACCCATTTGTAAGGACTGCAGATGCATCCTTGAAGGACATCCTGACTGCAGATGCATACCTATCGGACATCTACATTTATGGTAGGTACAAAACTGTACTATGTCCTTCAAGGATGCATCTGCAGTCCTTACATATGGGTAGAATACCATAGCCAAGCTGGGGGTGGTAGGCTCTAAGAAAATGATGGTGTAGCTAAAATGCCCTGCAGGACTGCCGTAGCAAAGCCTGCTCTGGATCTGGAATATAAGGGTAAATTGTAATGCTTGGAAAATGTATGCACGGAGCTCCATGTAGCAGCTTCTAAAATGTCCTTGGTAGCCACCCCTTGTAAGAAAGCTGTGGAGGTGGCTGTAGCTCTGGTGGAATGAGGTCTGATGTTAGCCGGCACAGCTTTTCCATAAGAGTAGCAGAATCGAATGCAATTTCCTATCCATTTTGAAATTGTTTGGAAATTGCTTTTCCTTGAATGCCTGCAGCATATGCTACCAACAGCTGGTCAGTTTTTCTAAGTCTTAGTTCTGTCCAAGTAGTAGCGTAACTGTCTGTGAATGTCCAGGGTATGCAGAAGTTTCTCTCCCTTGTTTTGTGGGTTTGGAAAGAAGGTAGGCAGGTGAATAGCTTGGTTCAATGAGACCCTGGATACCACCTTTGGCATGAACGAAGGATTGGTTCTCAAGGAGACTCTGTCCTGATGAAAAATAAATGTTTGTACTGCCATGAGTGCCTGCAATTCAGATACTCTTCTTGCTGAGGTTATGGCCAGAAGGAAGGCAGTCTTCCAAGACAGGAACTGTAACTCTGAAGATGCTGCTGGTTCAAAGGGAGGTAAAATCAACTTTTCCAACATGAAGTTAAGGTCCCATGTAGGCATTGGTGGTTTTCTTGGAGGATTGATGTTTTTAATTCCTCTTAGAAACTGCCTTAGGAGAGGATGAGAGAAGACAGGTGGATCAGTATTGTATTCTGCTGAAATTGCTGAAGCATGAATTTTTATGGAAGAGTAAGAAAGGCCATTATGGAGCATGTCTGCCAAGTATTCCAGGATATGTGCCATGCTCATCACTGTGGCATCTAGGCCCTTTGCGGTGCTCCAAGTGTGGAATCTTTTCCATTTTGCTGAATGTCTCTCTCGTGGAAGGTCTGCAAGCTTCCATGATAATATCCTTCACTCTCTTGGATAGCTTTTCCTGGTGAGGAGTCAAGGTATTCTTCAGGCTGTCAGCTGCAGGGTTTTCAGGGTGGAGTGCAGAGTTTTGTAATTGTGCTGTGTAAGGAGGAGTGCCCATAGTGGTAGAGGCCACGGTTTCGTGTGTGACAGGCTCCGTAACAGTGGGTACCAGTGCTGCTTTGGCCAGTCCGGGGCTATTAGAATCACTTTTGGCTGCTCTGTCTTGATTTTCAGTAAGACCATGTCATTAGTGGGAGTGGTGGAAATGCATATACTGTTAGAGTATTCCAACTGAAAGAGGGTGTCCACTTTCCATGCTTGTGAGTGGTATGTCCTTGTGCAGAATTTCTTCAGCTGATGATTGTGGTGGGAGGCAAAAAGATCTATGTCCGGCCTCCCCCATGATTGTGTTATCTGAAGGAAGATGTCTGAGTGCAGCATCCATTCGTGTGGGTCCATGGTATTTCTGCTTAGGCTGTCCGCCAGTATATTGTCTTTTCCTGGCACAAACTGGGATTGCAGCTCTATATTGAGTTTTAGGGAAAGTTCCCAAAGATTCATTGCTAGTCTGCAAAGAGGGTAGGAATGGGTACCTCCTTGCTTGTTTATGTACCACATAACTGTGGTATTGTCTGTCCTTATTAGCAGGTGGCCTTGATGTAGAAAGAGCTTGAAGGCCTCGATTGCATGAATCACTGCCAGCATTTCCTTTTGGTTTATGTGCATGCGCAATTCTTTGAGACCATAGACCTTGGATGCATCTGTCCTCCATATGTGCTCCCCATCCATGGTCTGAAGCGTCCGAGGTAATGGTTTGGCTGGTTACTGGTTTGCTGAAAGGCAGGCTCCTGTTTGACTGGCTTACTTGGGCCTACAACAGGAATTCCTTTTGAAGGCATGGAATGGGTGGTATCAAAGCTTCTAGGCTGTGATTGTGCTGAGACCATAAACTCCTTAGGTACCATTGTAGTTTTATCATATGCAGCCTTGCTTGTGGAATCAGAAGAATGCACGATGTCTTGTAACTCAGGGCCTGCAGGATTTTCCTTGCAGTCATCTGAGTTTGCTTTGTTAGATTTTTGAAGTAATCCGGTAGTTGTCTGTTTTTCTTCTGTGAGAAAAAACATTTGGGTGGTTGTATCTAGTTCCGCACCCAGAAAAGTTATTCTTTGGGATGGCACAAGTCTTGACTTGTGAATGTTGACTGTATCCCAAGGCCTGCAGTAAGCGGATGACAATTCAAATGTTTTTCCAAAGTTTGTTGGCTGTCTGCTTGTATAAGGCAGTCGTCCAGATACGGGTATATTTGAATCCCCTGAAGTCTGCAGTGTGCAATTACTGATGCCAGGCATTTTGTGAATACTCTGGGCACAGTAGATAAGCCAAAGGGCAATGCTGAGAATTGATAATGCTCTGAACCTGCAAGAAATCTGAGGTGTCTTCTGCAACTTTGTCTGATAGGGACATGCAGGTATGCCTCCTTGAGGTCTAGAGTTACCAGCCAAGACCCCTTGCCCAGCATGGGAAGGAGTTGCTGTAGGGTCAGCATTTTGAATTTTGGCACAATGAGATAAGTATTCAGTGCGGACAAATCAAGAATAGGCCTCCATTGTTTTTCTTTTCTTGGGACAAGGAATAGTCTGGAATAAAATCATTGGCCTTGTTCTGCGAGAGGAACCTTTTCTATAGCTTTCATTTGCAATATGTTGGCAATTTGTTTTAAAGCCTCTGCCCTCTGATTTGGTGGCAGGTTTGGTATTCCCTTTCTTTCTGGTAATGTATGGAAATGGAACCTGTATCCTTCGTCTATTATTTGCAGTGTCCATTTGTCCCTTGTAATACTGTGCCAAGTTTGAGAATAAAGACAACTTTCCGCCCAAAGGTGCTTCTAATTGAGCCCTGGTCGACGGGGTCAAGGTGAAGTCATCGAGTCTGTCCTTGTGCAACAGTTGTTGGACCTGCACTACCTCTCTGGTTAGGAGGCTGCCATTGACTTCCTCTGCAGGAGCCTCTAGCTTGCCCTCTACCTCTGGCACGCCTGTTCTTGCCTCTGAAATCTCTCTTCTGGAAAGGACCAATTCTTAGAAGGCCAATTTCTGCTGAATCTTGGTGGTTGTACCTGGAGGAAATCTTTGACTGTTTGTACAGATTTTGCCTTTTCCTCAAATTTATTTAAGACCTCTTGAGCAGTGGAGCCAAACTTTTGCTTTTCCAGTGGAGCATCCAGAAGCTTAGCCTTAACATGATCTGGCAGAAATTGTTCCTTCAGCCAGGCATGTCTACGTATGACTGCACCTGTCATTGCTGACCTACATGAAGCTTCCAATGCATCATAACCACACTGCAAGAAATGGTTGCTAACCTATTGTGAATTATGTACCAGATTCTGAAGTGACTTACAATCTAGGGGTTCAGGCGAAGACAGTTTTTTCTGCAATTCATCTAACAAATACTCTTGGTACTGTATCATATGAAATTGACAATTTAAAGCCCTCAGAGTGGAAGAAGTGTACACTTTTTTACCCCATCTCTCTAAAGCCCTGGACTCCCTTTCAGAGGGGAGTGGATTTTTAGTAGTGGCAGCTGCAACCCCTTTAGGACCCTGGGAAATAGTTTCTGGGTCAGCAGAGTGGGCCTTGTAAAGGAAATGATGCGAGTCCGGGACCCTGTAGTACCTATCGGGTTTAACAGGAGCCGGAGGAAGGGTGTCAGGGGTAGTGCTAGACTCAGAATACACATCATCAATGACACTTAAAACAGGAGGAATAGCCAAAGGTCTATGCTGAGGTAAATGAAGAAAAGTCCTTAATCTCTTCCTGGAATCGGAGAATTCCTGGCCCTGCCATTTTTAATGCTCTCTCATGGAGTGAAGGGTCTCCCCAAAGGACAGCTCTTCAGGAGGGGAGGCAGAGGGAAAAGATTCCTCTGCATCAGAATCCTCGTAGGCCGTGAAGGCCTCCTCCTGGTAGTCTGATAGAGCACAGCCATCAGAGGCCTCAGAGGACTGAGGTTCAGCAGACTCAACCCTGGGCCTTTTGTCTAGAGGGGGTTGAGAGCCCCTGTCCGGATGAGGCTGAGAGCCCCTAATTAAGGAAATAAGGTCCTCAGCCAAACTTAGTATCCGAGAACCTGTAGTGGATCCCTGAGAAAAAGACTTGGGAGGCAGAGTTTTTTGTTGCTTAGCAGCTTTAGCCCTAGTGAAAGCTTTTATGGACATGGATGCAGGGGGCCTGGCTGCCCCACGTGCTGGAGTAGTTTTGTCTAGGGGAATGGTGTCTGTAGGTTCCTGAACACCGGTTTCCGAGGGTAATTCTATAACAGACTCAGAAAAGGCCTCCGGGGCCGAGGCTGTCGGTTGAGCGGTTTCTACGGACGGAAGTACCAAGGACTCTGTTTCAGCCGAGACCGAGACACTCGCGGCAGGCCTAGGAGCGGTTTCAGCCGAAACCACGGTCCGCGTGCGTCTGTCCTTGTCCTTCCGTTTCTTGGTTAAATGAGAAGTCGGAGTCTCCGACGGCATTTTATAAGAGAAACTAGCCCCAAAAATTCCTCTGCAAACTCGAATCGACGCCTAAGAGTGCGTCGATTAAAGGAGGCACAGGCAGTACAGGCAGAGACGTCGTGGTCTGGGCCTAGGCAGGGGAGGCAGTAGGAATGGAAATCCTTATGAGGTATTTCCCACAAGTCAAGCAATTATTAACTTAAGCGTTTGATCTGACATCGGCTGAGGCAAGAAAGAGTCCCCAACGGGGTACTTAGCTTTCTGAAGTCTTCGGTAGCTGAAGTTACAGGAGCTGGCCGACCGGCACTTGCGAACTGCTTCTGCTTCGGGCACCACGCGGCAAGAAAGACTGGGGAGGATGGCGTCGGCTGGCACTTTTATACCCCGGGCGCTCTGATGTCGGGGAAGGGGCGACATCAGCCGACGCCGGACCCAGACTTTGGAATCCGGCCGACCGAAGGGCTGCCTGAAGCAGGACAACCCATATGTAAGGACTGCAGATGCATCCTTGAAGGACATCTGGAAAAAAAACACTTCCTTGGTGGTCCCCAGATTAAAAATGCTAACCTTGCAGCGAGCTCCTGCCTATGCTCGTACAAAAGGCCTGGCTGGTGACACTAGATCTAAAAAATGCCTACCTCCAAATTCCTGTGCTTCAGAGTCAGCAGTTTCAGTTCTCTGCACTGCCCTTTGCCTTATCTACTGCTCCCAGAGTATTCAGCAAATGCTTGGCCCTGCCTATAGCATTCTGTAGACAAATGTACAGATTTACCCATACCTGGACGACTGCCTCATTCAGGTGAACAGCAAAGAAAATGGGAGCCATTATTGAATCCCCAAATGATGTGGATGCTCTACAAAAGGGCCTTACAGAAACAGATGCTTGGTGCCAGAGCCATGGACTCAAGCTCAATGCCAAGAAATGTACAGTTATCCTCTTTGGGAAAAAATATGTACCCGTGAATTACCATATAGGTGGCAGTACACACAGGTGGACAGTGGTCTCACCTTAGATAACCACATCGCCGCCACAAGTCAGGAATTCCTATGTGGCACATCACCAAGGGCTTTTCATCCAGAAAAAAGGTTACTGTCCCACTGTACTCATCCCTCATTAGACCCATTATAGAATACAACGTCCTGTTTGGTATGTACCTCTCAAGACATCTACAACTGGAAAGGTCACAGAAATACCTCACTAAAAGAATCACAGGCCTAAAGCATATGCCCTACGCTGACTGCCTTAAACTCCAGCTATACTGTTGTTGCATATCATCTACTCAGAGGCGATCTCTGCTTCACATACAAGGCCATGTCAAACCCAGAGCTGTTGGACATGCTACACTTAAAGGAATCCCAATCTCTCAGCCACATGCTCCAGGGATCTAAACCTTACCACAATAAACAAAACATGCTGGAGGGATAGGTTCCCGACCCAGAGACTCCCTAGACTCTGGAATAGATTGCCCATACATGTCAAGCAGAGTGCCTCTTTGGCCCTCTTCAAAAGGGACCTTGACAATTGGATGGGAGAAAGGAAATTCACCCCGGGAATCACATCAGTCACCCTGCTAGACAGGGGTCCAGGGAAGTATATAGTGTGGGAAGAAATACCCAGGGAATTGTTATGGCTAGGCTTGTATAGGCTGATAGGTTCATAGGTTGGTACTAGGCTATCTGAATTTGCGTCTGAATGAATCTCCACACCATCATGTCCATTTCCGATAGGCTCCAAGTCGACCTCGAAATGGCCGACTCGGATCTGGCTGGTCTGCACAATGGGGAGGAAGGCTTCAGGTCCCAATGTTCCAATGGCTTCGGTGAGAAACGACGATACTGGAGCCATGGAGAAACAGGCCTCATGGTCTTAGAAGGGGGACTGAGAAAGAGCTCCCTGTCTGGGGATCTCTTACGAGGTCTGTCCTTCCTCTTCTCCCTATCCTCTCTGCGCCTTTCTTTCTCTTTTTCTCTCTTTTTGTTAGCCACGCTGACTGAAGATTTGCCTTTAGAAGACCCATCACCAAAAGAAAAGGGAGGTTGAGTCCCTGTCTGGGTGGGAGGTGGAACACTAGAGACAGAAGCAGTTTCGAGCATGGCAGCTAGCTTGGCCTTCCGATCCCCAAGAGCCCTTAGATTAAAACCAGAACAGACAGCACATTGAGTGGACAGACTTGCCACTCCCAAGCAAATTACACACAGTGTGACCATCAGCCAAGGAGAGCTTATAGCCACACACTGTACATTTTTTGAAAACAGGCTTCAGCTGATCAGCCATAGTCCTGCACCCAAAAGTACAATCTACCAGAAAAAACACACACAAACAGGTAGGGGAAGGGCAGGCCTAACTACTACTATATAATTTTTTTTTTTAAACACAGACGAACAAGCGAGACACTAAAGGGGAGGGCAAAAATGTACTCAAGCACACAAATACCACTTACTATCCCTGAGCGCAGAGCAAAGGAGACCATGATGCACACTGCTGGCGCAGCAAACGAGATCTGGGGGAAGACAGGAGATGGTAGTGCATTATGGGTAAGGGGAGGAGCTCTGAGCAGATGCTAGAAAAAAAGTTGCCGCCTCGGATCAGATACAGATCCATATACCCACAGGTTGCAGATAAAATGAAGTTAACTACTTCAAGATGGCTTGTTTTTCTGGAGTAAGGAATGCCATCTGGGAAGCTGTGTCCAGACTTGCTCCCAGGAATACAATCTTTTGACTGGAGACTAGTTTGATTTATTTTCACTGATGGTGTACCCCAGGGAGGTACAAAGGGGTTTTACAAATGTCAGGTGCTGCAACAGCAATTCCTGTCTGCCTGAATCAGGCAGTCGTCCAAGAATGGGTAAATTTGAATTTTTCTCTGTTGCAGTTGGCAATGGTAGAGCTAGGCATTTTGTGAATACAAGCAGTGGATAAGCCAAAGGGAAGTGCAGAGAACTGATAATGCATAGATCCTGCCCTGAAGCGTAGCTATTTCCTGCAGGAGTCCCTTATAGGAATGTGCAGATAGGCTTCTTTAAAGTCTATTGTGGCTGACCAGGCATCTTTGGCCACCATAGGGAGAAGCTGCAGGGTGAGCATTCTGAATTTTGTTACCACCAGGAAAGTGAACTGCCCTCTTTTCTGGGTGCCAGGAAAAGTCTGGAATAGAACCCCTGACCTATCTGTTCCGCAAGAACAGGCTGAACTGCCCTTAGAGCAGAGATGGAACTTGGTTTTGTCTCTCTGCCCACTGGTTTGGAGGAAGGTCTGGGAACCCTTTTGGGGTTGGCAGCTAGTTAAGTAAAATTTGTACCCCTGAGATGCAATGTTGAGGACCCATCGGTTTGGTGATGGAAGTCCAGTTTTTTGCATGATGGGTGAGTTTTCCTCCTAGGGGCACAAGCAGTTGGGCAGAGGTGGGTAGTGGAGATGAGAAGTCATTGGGAATTCTTTTCATAAGGGGGTGGCTTAGCACTCCCTGTGTTGGAGGCACTCCACTGCTTAGATCTCTGCAAACCCAGAGACAGTATTCTGGGGGGTCCGTTTCCCCTAGGTCTAGTTTCAGATGGCCTTGAGGGGACTGGAAAGGACCAATGTTTCGAGGGGTAATGCCTACTGAATCTAGGAGGCTGTACTTACAAGAAATCTTTTGTCTGCATAGATTTAGCTTTTTCTTCCACCTTTTTAAGAACCTCTTCTGATTTGGTGCCAAACAGATTGTCCTTGTTCAAAGGAGCCTCTAGTAATTTGATTTGACATGGTCTGGCAAGGTCTGCTCCTTAAGACAAGCATGCCTTCTCAGTACAGAAATGGTGACTGCTGCCCTGCAAGATGCTTCTAGGACATCAAAGCCACACTGCAATGTATGCTTGCTGACTTGGCTTGTGGAATGCATAAGCTCTTGTAATTCTTTTTCTGCACAGTCTGTAAAGGTAGCTATTTTTTGCTTAAGTTCCATAATATGTTGGTACTTCAGCATGTGAAACTGGCAATTCAAAGCCCTAATGGCAAGAGTTGCAGATGTATATGCTTTCTAACCCCATCTGTCCAAAAGCTCTGGAATCCCTGTCCGAAGGGGTGGGATTCTTAGCTGTAGTTGCTTTGATACCTTTAGGCCCTTGGGAAATGACCTCTGAGTCAGCAGTAGAATTTCTGAAAAGGAATTTGTGAGAATCAGGTAACTCTGTAGTACCTGGCTGGTTTCCTAGGAGCATATTGGGGGGGGGGGGGGGGGAGTATCAGGAGTTAAACTGGATTCCATAAAGACATCATCCACAACATCCAGGACTGGTGGGATTGCTTAAGGCCTATGTTGTGGCAAATCTAGAAATTCTGAGTCTTTTTGGACTGAGGATAGTCTTGGCATTCCCAGTGGAAGTGCTCTCAAAGTATGCAAGGTTTCCCCAAAAGAAAACTACTCTGGGGGAGAAGCAGAGGGAATGTATTCCTCTGCATCTGAATCCTCAAGCAAATAAGGGCATGTCTTCAAAATCAGATGCCTCAGAGTCGGACTTTTAGTCTGTTAAAGCTACTGGGGCAGGTCTCTCTTATCAGGGGAAAGCCGACTTCCCCTCATCATCATAAGGTGTTTTGCCATTATAAGCATTTGATGTTGTGGCGAGGAAGCAGGTGCATGCGCTTTGGTTTTTTTAAGCATAGCGCTACTCTTGGCCTTAGAAACTCAGTATTTTTAGACCAAACTGAAGACGTGAAGGAAGTAGTCTGATTCGAACATCGGTAGTGTGAAGAACTTCCTCAGAAGCCAGTGCCTGCTCAGCAGCTCCAGACCCATCCAAGGTAGAAACATCTGCCAGTTCTGTAGTCAGAGTCTTGCGGCATACCGGACTCCAAATGGGTCTCAGTAGAGCCCTGCAAATCCACTGAAGTAGGCATCAGGGGCTGCGAAAGCACCTCACTGAGTATTGGCAAACTGGCTTAATGGAAGCGTCAACAGCTTTGAACCTGTGCAGTCTGTCTTTATCCTTGCTTTTTCGGAAGATCGGTAGTCTGATGTCTTACCGAAGCTATTTTGTAATACGGAGATAGAGAACGAAAGTATTTAGCAACAAAGGGTTCGAGCGTTGAACAAAGAGCAAAACTGACAGTGCAGTACATCGTGGTCTGGGCCTAAACATGTGACGGTAAGAATGGAAATCTGTGTGTGGTATTTGACTTCCACAGACAAGACAACTGTTAACTTTTTCTGACATCGGTTAGAGAAAGAAAAAAGCCCCCCCCCAACAGGGTACTTATCTTTAGAAGACATCAGGATAAAACAATTCGGATAAAAAAAACTCCGGTAGCTGCCGACTGGCACTCGTGCAAACTGCTTCTTCCTTGGGCTCCTCTGCAAGAAAAACTGATGTAATGGCGTTGGCTGCCTGTTTTTATACCCCTGACGTCACACCTGGAGCGACAGCAACCGAGACAAATACTAATCTCTGGTATTCGGGCCGACTGAGGGCTACCTGCAGGGAGATGACCTAAGTGTGATGACTGCAACAGTGAAACAAAGAACATCTACCAAAGATAGTGGGGTAGGGCTTAGTCAGGAAAGAATAAGGTAGAGATGGAAAAGATTAGAGACGAGAAAAAAACTGCATTACAACACACTAGAGCGAGGAAAATACCACAAAAACTAACACTTGAGAGAAGGCTAGGCACGTCTGACGAGGAAGGCGGCAAACGAGATCTGAACAAACAATGAGAGGGGCATTGTGGGTAGGTCTTTGAGAGATTTTGGCTGGCGCGAGCTTGGTAACGGCAGTGTCTGTTCCGAGGACATTACCAAAGTCCTAACAGTAAGGAACGAATAAAGATTTACATCAGATGTACCCTCAGACATCTTGGTAGAAAAAACCCACCACAGCCACCTGTATAATTCAACTATAATGAAGTTATAGGCCGACTTGGATTCGAGAGCTCCAAACAGAATCCATCAGTGATGAATGGAAAGTTTAACATCGGGTAGTGGGTTTCAGTGAAGTACAATACCATAAAAAATGTGGTATAGGTTCAAATGAAGGTAAGCAAAAACTGCATAAAAATCTGCTTGCCAGTGTGTGTGTAAGCCAAAAGTTGGAAACGCATTCAAAAGAAAGTTCCCTTATGTAAACAGATTACCACAACAGTAGATGTTCAAATAATCTCTAATACAGTAGCTTTTGTTTTCAAACACCTTTATTGAATTATCACTTGTGACAAGCAAATTTACATTCACATAAAAGTAATCCAGCTATATTAACATAATTACACTTCATATATTGCTATATCATATAACCGAAGCATTACATAAACTATTGAATTCCTGCTTTTTTTTTTTTTTAAAGAAAAATCTTTATTAAACCATCACTTACTACATTGGCAATCAGACATTTATAAAAATGAAACCAAGCCACAGACAATCCTAGTTGCAAGCATTTTACATCACAAAGCATACTTACAAACATTATACATCACTTAATCTACACAATTTTTCTCACTCAAACATTACACAGCTCATTTAAGTCCTGCTCCCTTGTAAACCACACTCCTCCCTCTGCTACAGTAGCCTTAGCTATACAGGTTATATCCTGCCAAAGATGAGTGCCAGCTACCAAAGCCTCAGGGCATCTACCACACACCCAACCATCAAGCAGCTTGAGCTAAGCTCACTGAAAAGTTTCAGTGCAAAGCCCTTCACAGAGCATTCCTACTAGCAAAGAGAGGAGGCAAAGCCCTAAAAGGACAACACCAGAAAATAAAATGTCCACACCCTGGCATAAAAAGCACACCAAATAGCAAAGTGGGACAGGCTACTGCGGCAGTGATCATTTGTGCATTACTGTTATGGTAAGTTCAAGTTATACAACTGCACTATGTTAATCATATTGGCCCACTGCTGCAGTAGCTTTAGCAGTGTGTATGGACTACCATAGCTAACTACACTTGAGGGAAGGAAGAAGAGTCCAGGAGCTCCTGGAAAACCTGGTTCAGATGGACCAAGTACTACCTTCTTCGACACAATTAAGGTCTAAAGTAGGGGGGCATAGTTTTTCAGAGACCTCTATGCAAAAAAACTTTCAAGAACATTTTTTGCACAAAACTGCCTTGAAACAGGAGGATCCATGGGCAGAAATGGTAGTTGTAAGATCAGAGAACAATAGGCCCTGAAAGGGTGTTGATCATGTTATTTGCTAATGTACGATTTTCTAGTATCAGGTTTTCTTGCCTTCATTCGTACCCGATGCACATCAGCAAAAAGGAGCCCTAAAGGGAAATAAAACCCTATAACCCAGGCAGTCAACTGAAGATTATTAATACTGGGGTGTAGGAAACACCCCTGTTCTTGTGAGAGTAGATCCAGCCTGTGAGTAAGCTTGTAGTAACTGCCCCTGGAAATTTCCAAAAGGGAGAAAGGAAAGTTGTGTAAAATCTTACCATAACCATAGATGTCCTCTTCCATGTTGCAGTATTCTACACATATGACCAAATACTCTTGCTTTCTGCCTGGTTGTTGTGCAAGGATGGGAGGTAGGCTGCCTGGAGGGTGATCCTCTGTGTGGTAGCCAGTTCCCACACCTGCAGAGCTAGTCTGCATAGAAGGGTTTGGTCTCTCCCTGCTTGATGAGATACCACAAAACACTGTGGTGTTCTCTGTGACTATCTTTAGAAGGACCTGCTCTAGGTAAAGCTGGAAGGCCTGTAGAACAGGAAGGATGACCCTCATTTCTCTCATTTATGTGATCTTGTCTGAGTGCATTTGTCCACAAACCTTGTACCTTCCTTGTCCCCAGTCGCTCCCCAGCCCAGGTCTGATGCATCTGTGTAAATAGCTTGGGATGGAGAGAGTGGTTACAGAGGCATACCTGGGTTTTTGGGCTACTTGGGCTGCCCACCACCTCAGCTCCTAAAGAAGGCAAGGGAGCAATGGAATGCTCAACTCCAGTGGGTGGGAGTGTTGGGTCCATACCGACCGGAGGTACCACTGACGTTTCCTCATGTGCATCCTTGCTAAGGGCAATATGGGGATGGTATCTGCCATGTAGCCTAGAAGTCTGAGAAAATGCCTTACAGTCAGTTCTGTTGAGTGGATAGCAGAACTGAGGTGGTTCTGAAGGGATAACACCTTTTCTGCTGGAAGAAAGGCCTTCATGAGGTATGTTCTGCAACCCAAGGAGACCATATCCTGTGTAGGGATGAGGTGGGACTTTTGGAATTTAATCAAGAACCCTGGAGACTGGAGGATAACCAGATGGTCCTGGGAATGGCTTAGAAGAGTTTCCTTGTTTTTTGCCTGGACTAGGAGGTAGTCTAGGTAAGGGAATATCTGAATTCCCTATTCCCTGCAGTAAGCGATGACCGGAGTGAGGCATTTTGTGAATAACCTGGGTGCAGTAAAAAGCCCTAGGCCAAGGCACAGAACTGAAAGTGATATGGCCACACCAGGAACTTTTAATTTCCTGAAGGAGGGCTTTATAGGTATGTGAAGGTAAGCATCCTTTATGTCCAGGATTACCGTGAATCCATGTGGAAGGATGAGAAGAAAGAGGGGGTAGGGAGAGCATCCTGAAAGTAGGGAGCTTTAGGAAGGGGTTGAGATGAGAGGTCTAGAAATGGCCTCAGTGGACCTTCTTTTCTGGGTACCAAAAAGATTCTGGAGTAGAATCCTTTTCTTGTGCTGGAACTAGCTCTATGGTGCCCTGAAGGAGTAGAGTTTTGTAGCACCTGGAGGAGGGATAGTTGACAGTGGGGGCTGAGGGATGCCCATTGTTGATGGGGGCGTGATCCAGGACATGAAGTAGCCATCCTGCAGGATGGACAGAACCCATTTGTCTGCAGTAATGAGTGACCAAGCAGGGAGACAGTGAGATGGGTAGAAAGGGGGGTGGAAGGGAGGGGTGGGGGCTGAAATTTTGGCAGGCAGTCAGACACTACCTGCCCTATCAGGAAAAGGACTTTGGCTTGAAGACTGATGGCCTACACAGAGGCAGCCATATTCTAGGGGGTCTTCTAGACTGGGGAGCAGCAGGCCTGGAAGATTTCCTGATAAATTGGGTCTTAGATGGGTAGTTCCTCTGGAAGTTGGGAACAGGCGAAACCAGGATGTTTCAAGTCCTGTAATTCTTTACCTGTTGTAAAGATTTGAAAAGGTCAGCCACTTTTTCAAGAAAAAGTGATGAGTGGTCCAAAGGTGCGTCTAGGAGTTTGGCCCTGAAATCCTCTGGGAGAGGCTGCAGTCGCAGCCATAAGTACCTCAATACTTATGCTGATGCAGCTGACCTGGGTGAGACTTCACCTGCATCATAGCTACACCCTCGGACTGCATATTCACTTGAAAGATGAGAGCGATAAAAGACAGGCTTTGGCAGCAGTCAGGGATGTCTTCTAACTGTTTAGAGGCTTTGTCCAGGAGAGCTAGAGAGTATTTAGTAGTAATATGTAGAATACTGCAGCACTGGAATAGGACCAGCCATGGTTACCTGGGTCAGAAGGGAGTCACCACAATGATCTTGGGGAACTTTTCAGGATATTCAGAAACACCCTAGATATTAGTGAAAAGGGGTCTACAGTATTACTGTCCAAAGAAAAAAAGGCATACATCTTCCAGGCCTCCTTGCCTGGAGTCCTCGAACAGAATCTTGCCAGCTGATTATTCAAAGAGGTGGCAAAGCAGTCTAACTTGAAATCCAAAACAGATGAAACTAGACCAGGGGGCTTCCAAGATTTGAGGATTTGTGACAGTCTGCCCAGGTCTAGCACAGCTTGTCTACCACACAGTTTTGCTCGAACAGAATGTAGGATGAAGCTATATCCCAAACATCCCCCTTGCTTAATGTAGCACAATTGTAGTACTGTCTAAAGACTTGAAAGGGCAAGCAGCTCCTTGATGTGTCCCTTATCCCTCCTGCAGCTGCTCCCCAAGCCAAGTCCCAAGTGCCTGTGGTGACTGAAGGGAAGACCTGGATTCAAGGATACCTGTTTGTCTACACCAAAAGATTAATTTTCTGATAAAACCCAGCAATGGGATTTAAAAAGATACAAGGTGTTGATGCTGGAGCCAGAGAAACTTCATATACCACTGTCTTTTCTCATGTGGAGTCTTGCCATTAGTATTGACAGAATCACAGATGCCAGGAGACCAACAATCCAAAGCTATTCCTTCAGTGACCGAAGTCATGGTGGAAAACCTTATAAACAGATCTAAAGATAAGAATTCCCCCTGTGGAAGAAAAACTCTTTGAAACCATGCCAAGTTGACATCCCAGAAAAACGATTCACTGAGTGAATCAAGACTTCTGAATGTTCGCTTGGAATCCTAACTTCTGTAAGAGAGCTCTCACCCAAGGGACTCCTGACACTTTGAAAGACGCTGCAAAGATAAGCAAGTCATCTAAATATGGATGAACGTTGATACACTGTGGCCTGCAATGAGCTGCAACTGAAGCTAGACACTGTGAAGACTCAATGTAGTGAACAGTCCAAAGGGTAAGGCATCCAGACAAAACCTTTGGAAATGCTTGAAGTATGGATGAATAGAGGTCTGATAAACAGGTTGTAAGTCAAGTGTTACAAGGACATTTGAAATATGAAGAGGCAAGAAGTTGTGTAGTAGTTTGAATTTGGGCACCATCACACCAATTTAGGAGAAAGATCCAGAACTGGTCTACAAGCATTTTCTTTCTTTGGCACTAGAAACATCCTTCAATAAAAATCCTTCCCCACCTCGGAAGAATGAACTGGTTTCCATCACTCCTTTGGACAGCATGCGATGAACAGGTGAAACCAGAGTGATTTGGAGAGTAAGGAATGACCCCCCCCCCCAGGAAAGGGAATCTCCTCCAACTGCCATCTGTAACCTTGATGAATGAATTTCACAGCCCATTTGTCTGAAAAATGTGTCGCCAACAGAAAAAAATATTCAGATTGTTTTTAAGCAGGGCCAGGGTGGGCGTGGTTCAAAAGGTCTCTTGAAAGTCAGACTTGAACTGTTCCCAGTTTAGGGAGGTTTCAGATTTTCTGAAATCCCCTTGTCATTTCCTAAGTCAGTTTACCTGAATTCTGTTAAAATTGCATTTTTTTTTTGCCAAAACTGGATGAGAAAAAAAAAATCCTCTGAAATGTGGAAAAATAGGGCTGAAAAATCTTGAGTCACATGATCAGCTTGGCCCTTTCTTCACATATTTTGATCAACTCCGCAGCAGAGGGGTCACAGCATAATCACTATCCAAGGGAGCATTTAAAATCTCAACATCTGGAAGGTTCGGAGAATGCAGCCATCCAAACCTCCTTAACAGTACCAGTGGCCATAGCGTTGGTGGTGTAGTCTCACTGCAACAATAAGCAACCTGTACAACAGAAGAAATAAAGTTAAAGCATAACTTTCCTTACACAAAACTGTAGAGAACATTCCTTGTACTTCCACAATGTCAGAACATACGAGCCAGACAACTCAAAATTCAGAAAATCAAAGTTGAAGAAAACAAGTTTCTCCATACCAATCAATTTTCTCCATCCTTATCAGAAATAGAATTAAAATTAAGTGCTTAGTAGCAATGGAATCAAGACAGACTATAGCTGCTGGGTTAGGTTTGGGAATAGTGTGTAAAAATTTAAAAGGCTGAGGAGCTTCAAACATTCAGCTGGCTAACAGGAAAAAGTACAGTTTTGTACCTACCATAAATGTAGATGTCCGACAGATATGCAACTGCAGTCCTTACATATGGGTTTGTCCTGCCTCAGGCAGCCCTCGGTCGGCCAGATTCCAAAGTCTGGGTCCGGAATCGGCTGATGTCGGCTCCTTCCCGACGTCAGAGCGGCTGGGGTATAAAAGCATCAGCCGACGCCATCTTCCTCAGTGTTTCTTGCCCCAGGTGCCCTCCAAGGAAGACCAAATTTAGAACTGGATAAAAATTTCCAGACATACACAATAAAAATAAACAGAAGCACCATAACGGCTATCCCCAGCTAAATATAAGAGGAGGGAAGTGGACCCAATACACAGAGGGGTAGGAAGGAGGGAAAACCTGACTGCAGTTGCATATCTATCGGACATCTACATTTATGGTAGGTACAAAACTGTACTATGTCCTTCAAGAATGCAACTGCAGTCCTTGCATATGGGTTGAATACCATAACCAAGCTGGGGGTGGTAGGCTCTAAGATAAGGATGGTGTAGCTAAAATGCCCTGCAGGACTGCCGAAGCAAAGCCTGCTCGGGATCTGGAATATAAAGGCAGGTTGTAGTGTTTGGAAAATGTATGCATGGAGCTCCATGAAGCAACTTCTAGAATGTCCTTTGTAGCCACCCATCTTGGGAAAGCTGTGGAGGTGGCTGTAGCTCTGGTGGAGTGTGGCCTGATATTGGCTGGCACACCCTTTCCATGGAAAGAATAGCAGAATCTGATGCAATGTCCAATCCACTTTGAAATTGTTTAATGTTTGGAAATTGCCTTTCTTTGCGCTCCAGGGGCGTATGCTACAAATAGTTGGTCAGACTTTGTTGGCCTTTGTTCTGTCCAAATAGTAGCGTAGTTGCCTGTGTATGTCCAAAGTGTGCAGCAGCTTTTCCCCTTTATTTTGAGGATTGGGGAAGAAGGTGGGCAGGTGAATTGCTTGATTTAGAGACACCCTGGATATCACTTTTGGCATAAAAGGATTGGTTCTTAAAGAAACCCTGTCCTGATGAAAAATGAGAAAAGGAGGTACTGC
This sequence comes from Protopterus annectens, assembly GCF_019279795.1. NCBI lineage: Eukaryota > Metazoa > Chordata > Ceratodontiformes > Protopteridae > Protopterus > Protopterus annectens. The sequence continues at coordinate 334,132,268 of NC_056732.1, forward strand.
CACGAGGGTCTGTATCTCCGAAACTCTTCTTGCTGAGGTAATTGCCAACAGGAAAACTGTTTTCCAGGAAAGAAATTTCAATTCTGAAGATGCTGCTGGTTCAAAAGGAGGAAGAGTTAAATTTTCCAACACGAAGTTGAGGTCCCATGCAGGCACTGATGGTTTTCTGGGAGGTTTGATATTCTTTATCCCTCATAGAAATTGTCTTAGCAATGGATGTGAAAACAGGTGGATCAGTGTTGTATGCTGCCGAAATTGCTGAAGCGTGTATTTTTATGGAGGAATAGGAAAGTCCATTATGCAGCATTTCTGCCAAGTATTCCAGTATCTGTGGGATGCTCATTACTGATGCATCCTGTCCCTTGTTGGTATTCCAGATGTTGAATCTCTTCCATTTGGCTGAATAAGTCTTTCTGGTGGAAGGTCTGCGTGCTTCCAATATCTGTTGAACTTCCTTGGAGAGAGAGATATGGGTAGAAATCATGGAAACCTCCAGGATGTCAGCTGCAGAGTTTGCAGGTTGGGATGAACCGTCCTGTAATTGTGCTGAGTCAAGAGTAGAGGCCATTGAGGCAGGGGCCACGGGTTGGTGCAAGTTATGCTTCTTAGTAATGGATACCAGTGCTGTCTTGGCCAATCTGGAGCTATTAAGATGCCTTTCGGATGCTCTGCTTTGATCTTCAGTAACACCTTTGTCATTAATGGTAGAGGTGGGAATGCATAGATTGTTAGAGTTTTCCAGCTGAATTGAGAGAGCATCTATTCTCCAGGCTTGTGGATGGTGTGTCCTCGAGCAAAACTTTTTCAGATGATGATTGAGGTGGGAGGTAGAGAGATCTATGTCCGGCCTCCCCCATGCATGAGTTAGAGTAAAAATGTCTGGATGCAACATCCATTCGTGCGGGTCCAGGATGTTTCTGCTTAGAATGTCCGCCAGAACATTGTCCCTGCCCGGAACAAACTGGGGTTGCAGCTGTATGTTCAGTTTCAGGGACTTTTCCCCAAAGGGTCATTGTTAGTCTGCAAAGGGGGTAAGAATGAGTACCTCCCTGCTTGTTTATATACCACATAAGAGTGGTGTTGTCTGTCTTTATTAGCAGATGGCCTTGAAGATATTTTCCAAAGGCCTCGATTGCATGAATTACTGCTAACATCTCTTTTTGATTGATGTGTAGATGTACTTACTGGGGGGTCCATTGCCCTTGAATGCATCTGCCCTCCATGTGCGCCCCCCATCCATGGTCTGAGGCATCTGTTGCAATGGTTTGGCTTGTTTGAGGTTTGTTGAAAGGCATACCTTGGTTTGACTGGCTTGCTTGGGCCCACCACAGAAATTCCCTTTGTAGGCATGGGATGAGTGGGATAATTGCTTCTAAGTTGTGGCTGTGCGGAGACCATAAACTTTTTAGGTACCATTGCAGCTTTCTCATGTGTATAGTCTTGCCAGTGGAATCAGTAGAATGCAAGATGCCATGAAACCCAGGGCCTGCAGGATTTTCCTTGCAGTCATCTGGGTGAGCTTTACTAAGCTTCTGAAGTAATGAGGTAATTGTTCTTGCTTCTCTTCTGTGAGGTAAGCCATTTGTGATTCTGTCTAGTTTGGCTCCTAGAAAAATTATTTGTTGGGATGGCAATAGTCTTGATTTTTGTAAATTGACTGTGTATCCCAAAGCCTGTAGTAAGTAAATGACATAATTCAAGTTTTTTGCCGAGGCTTGCTTGCTGTCCGCTTGTATAAGGCAGTCGTCCAAGTAAGGGTATATTTGTATCCCCTGGAGTCTGCAGTGTGCAATTACTGATGCCAGGCATTTCGTGAATACTCTGGGCGCAGTAGATAAGCCAAAAGGCAATGCTGAGAATTGATAATGTTCTGACCCTGCAAGAAATCTGAGGTATCTTCTGCAACTGTGTCTGATTGGGACATGCAGGTATGCCTCCTTGAGGTCCAGAGTAACCAGCCAAGACCCCTTGCCCAGCATGGGAAGGAGTTGCTGTAGCGTCAGCATTTTGAATTTTGGTACAATGAGAAAATTGTTTAGAGCGGACAAGTCCAGTATAGGTCTCCATTGCTTTTCTTTTCTTGGAACAAGGAACAGTCTTGAGTAAAATCCCTGGCCTTGTTCCTGAGGAGGAACCTTTTCTATTGCTTTGATTTTTATCAGCTTTGAAACTTGTTCGAATGCCTCTGCCCTTTGATTTTGTGGCAGGTTTGGCATGCCTTGTCTTGTTGGTAAAGAATGGAAGTGGAACCTGTAGCCTTGGTCTATTATGCCCAGAATCCATTTGTCCTTTATTAAAATGTGCCATACTACCTTAGCACAGGCCTCTTGCTGTCTCCCCTGTTTAAGACATTGTAGATGATGTATTTTCAGAGTCCGGCCTGTCTCCTGAGACTCTTTACACCCTGGCACCTGTTAATCCAGACAGATACTACAGGGTTCCAGATTCACAAATTTCTTTATAAAAACCCTGCTGCTGACCCAGAAACTATTTCTCAGGGTCCCAAAGGGGTCAAGGCTTCCACTGCAAAAAAACCTATCCCCTCTGATAGGGATTCAAGGGCACTGGACAGATTGGGGAGAAAAAGGTTTACACCTGCTACCTTGGCTGAGAGGGCTTTAAATTGTTAATTTCATATTCTTAAATACCAGCAATAGTTAATGTCACTGCTTAAACAGAAAATTAACAAATTCTGAATGTGCAGAAAACAAGGAAATGCAGGATTTATTGCATGTAACTGAACAAGTGGGAAGGCATACTTTGCAATGTGGTTTTGATTCTCTGGAGGCCTCTTGCAGGGCCGCTGTTACGGGTTCTGTCATTAGGAGGCATGCTTGGTTAAAGGAACAGAATCTGCCTGATCATGTTAAAGCAAAATTATTAGATTCTCCATTAAAGCATGATACTTTGGTGTTAAAGCAGAGGAAGTGTTGAAGAAAATGGAGGACAAAGCAAAATCTATGCAGACAGTTAAGGATTTCTTACAGGTGCAGCCACCCAGATTTAGCAGGAACTGGCCCACAAAGAATTGGTCCTTTCCAGTGTCAGACAGGCCAAAGAGGCAGATACAGATGCCCCAGAGGCAGATCCCAGCCCCAAGGCTCATACAGGCCTAAACAATGGGGTGCTTCTACCTCCAAAAGCAGAGAAGACAAATCACAGCTATACAGGAAACCGTCCGAATGACTTTCCTCTGGCAGCACCAAGCACTTACCTTTTGGCAGACCCCTTAGGGGGAAAACTAGCACTTTTTTCACAAAATTGGCACATGATCACCCAGGACAAATGGGTCTTGAATACAGTATCTCAGGGCTACAGGTTCCACTTTCACACCCTGCCAAGGGCAAAAGGTATGCCAGACCTGCCATACAATCAATGGGCAGAGGCACAAAAGCAAGTTTCATCCCTCATGGACATGAGGGCCATTCAGCAAGTACCACAGCAAGAGCGGGGACAAGGATTGTACTCAAGACTTTTCTTGGTACCCAGAAAGGACAAAGCCTGGAGACCAATACTGGACCTGTCTATTCTAAACATTTCTGGACGTTCCAAAATTCAAAATGTTGACTCTGCAGCAGCTTCTGCCAATGCTGGGCAAGAAGGCTTGGATTGTAACTTTGGACTTAGCTGCATGTCCCAATCAGACAATCTTGCAGAAGATACCTCAGATTCATAGCTGGCTCAATGCACTACCAATTCTCTGCACTGCCCTTTGGCTTATCTACTGCGCCCAGCATCTTCACAAAATGCCTGGCACCAGTAATTGCATTTTGCAGACAAAGAAGAATTCAAATATATCCTTACTTGGACGACTGCCTTAACAAGCAGAGAACAAGGACATTCTGCTAAAGCATCTGGCGTTTGTAAAAAGATTACTCATTTGCCTAGGGTACACAGTAAACGAAAATAAATCAAAACTAGTGCCCTTTCAAGAGATAATATTCCTGGGTGCAAGCTTAAATACAACTACCCAGATGGCTTATCTCTCACCAGACAAACAAAGGCAACTGACTTCTTACTTCAAAACGTTCGCAACAAAGACCCAGTTATCTGCAAGAAAAATTCTGCAGGCTTTGGGCTTCATAATTCCATATGCCAGACTGCATATGAGGAAACTACAATGGTATCTAAAAAGTGTTTGGACTCAACATTGCCACAGCCTGGAAACATTAATTACCCTCATTCCCTGCCTGCAACATGAGTTTCGATGGTGGGCACAGGCCTGTCACCACAACAAGGGACAGCCATTCACTTTACCCACAGCCAGGCAGACACTAACAACGGATGCATCAGATTATGCCTGGGGGGCCCACATGGCAGAAAAATGTATTCAGGGGCACATGGCCCGCAAGCCAGATGCATCTTCATATCAATCAAAAAGAGATGCTATCTGTTCAAAATGCCCTGACAACTTTCAAGTATCTACTTCATCCAGGACAACTACAGATAAAGATGGACAATACTACAGTCATGTGGTACATAAACAAGCAGGGAGGCACAAATTCCTACCCCCTCTGCAGACAAGCCATGACTTTGTGGGACACAGCATTGACTTATCCCCACGAGTGGAAACTGGATCCACAAGTCTTCAGCATAAGGAAATGGGGATGCCCAGACATAGATCTGTTTGCCTCTCCTCACAACTGCCAACTACAGAGATTCTGCACAAGGACTTATAACAAGCAAGCATGGAAAGTGGATGCCTTATCCTTCAGCTGGAAAAACCTAACAGTATATGCCTTTCCTCCACTGCCTCTCCTCCCCAAGGTACTCCTAAAGGTCAGACAAGAGAAGCCAAAAATGATACTGGCCACGCCACCACTGGTACCCAATCCTAAAGAACTTGTCTCAAGGTCCAGCCTGGACATTGCCTCAAATTCCTCACTTACTGACCCAACAAAACAGTCAGATCTTGCACAGCCAACTCAGGACCTTAAATCTGGCAGCATGGCGGATAATGTAGCCATTCAGAGCACTCCTCTCTCCAAAGCTGTGATGGATGTTATTTTGGAGGCCAGGAGGCCTAGTACCAGACAATCTTATTCAGAAAAATGGAAGAGATTCTGTGCTTGGAACCAGGCACAAGGAATTGACACGTTTGTTGCCAACATTCCTCAGATTTTACAATACTTAACTGAGATGCTGGACAGAGGCCTATCCTTTTCATCAATTAAGATCCATGTGTCTGCAATTTCAGCCCATTACAATACAGAACCATCGATCTTGTCTCATTCTTTATAAAGGCAGTACCTCAGAGGGGCCAAAAACATAAGACCTCCAAGGAGAGCACCAATACCTGCATGGGATTCAATTATGTTACGGAAAAACTCACACCGTCTCCTTGCTTAAGGTGGTGTCCAGTGTGACCCTTAACCAAACCATTCACTTGCCTACCTTTTATCCAAACCCACAGAACAAGGGTCCTTTTATCCAAACCCACAGAACAAGGGTGAGAGACTTCTGCATTTTTTGGACATACTCAGACAGCTACACTTCCACTTGGACAGAACTAAAGCTTTCAGAAAGACTGAGCAACTTTTAGTGGCATATGCTGCAGGATCACAAGGAAAGGCCATCTCAGAACAGACTATTTCAAAATGGATAGGCCATTGCATTAGTTTCTGCTATTCACAACATAGCAAATCAGTGCCTAAGGACATTAGGCCACATTCAACCAGAGCAGCAGCCTTCCTCAGAGGAGTACCAACCAAAGACATCTCAGAGGCTGCAACTTGGAGTTTGGTGCACATCTTTACAAAGCACTACCACTTACCTCTCTACTCTAAATCCAGAGCAGGCTTTGCCACTGCAGTTCTGCAGGGCCTCATAGCCTCTCCTAATCCTATTTAGCCCTGGCCACCCATCCTCAGCTTTGGGATTCAACCCAAGAGTAATGACTGCAACAGTGAAACACGATGAACATAGTACAGTTGTGTACCTACCATGAATGTAGATGTTAGAGTGTATTCACTGTTGTAGTCCAGGTTACCCTCCCCACCATCCCCCATTCTTTTGCTGGGTCTTATCTGTACTTCTCTATTCTATACAACCTATGTGGTGTATTTGCTTGTAGATGAAGGAAGTGTGTGTGTGTATATGAATGCTTACTAAGCTGGGCATTAATCCCTACATCACTTGATGGGTTGCCAACTGGCTTACTGACAGAACTCATGCTGTAAAAGTAGCCCACTCCAAATCCAGCTTCTGACAAGTCAGAGTACCTCAGGGGTCAGTCCTGGGACTGCTCTTGTTTGGCATCTACTTCTCTGAAGTACAGGCCAACACTAAGGGATTCTGGCTAACAAAGTTCACATGACTTCAAACTGGGAGCCATTATTGAATCCCCAAATGTTGTGGATACTGTAGAAAAGGGCCTTACAGAAACAGATGCTTGGTGCCAGAGCCATGGGCTCAAGCTCAGTGCCAAGAAATGTATAGTTATCCTCTTTGGGAAAAAAACATGTACCCATTCTGGGACATGCTAAACTTAAAATAAATCTCAATCCCTCAGAGCTACAAGCTCCAGGGATCTAAACCTTGTCATCACAATAAACAAATGCTGGAGGGATAGGTTCCCGACTCAGAGACTGCCCAGACTCTGGAATAGACTGCCCATACATGTCAAGCAGACCTCCTCTTTGGCCCTCTTCAAATGGAACATTGACAATTGGATGGGAGAAAAAGTAACCCCAGGGATCACGTCACTCACCCTGCTAGACAGGGGTCCAGGGTAGAAAATAGTGTGGAAGTAATAGCCAGGGAATTGTTATGGCTAGGCTTGTATAAGCCCTAGGGCCAATAACCTAGTACCAACCTATGAACCTATAGTTAACAGACTGCTAACAGAAGGAAGAAGCCCTTGGGTCATTTTAGCTGTTGCCAAACAAACTGTGTCTGTATGATAAGGGGCAAGTGTGTGCGCATCTGTGTGATAAGAGGCAAGTGTGTGCACGTTTGTGTGATAAAGGGCACTCTGCCAGTATCTGCTGAATTTTACAAAACCACTTTTATCTCTAAAGCTGTCCCAGCACAATCTGGTAGTCAGATGTAACTTTAAATACACTATACTGGTATGTTCTTCATATACTGAATTGATAAAGTCTGTTTTGTGATTTATGATTTAGTGTTGAATTGTCAATTCCATTAGGTACTGGTGTGCCTTTGCTGGGTAATTTTTTCCCTGTGGTTGTGCAACTGTAGTTATAAAGACAGGAAGAATTTGATTGTTCCCAGGTGGTGTGGGCATGGTTGCTTAACCCTCCCCTCAAAACTGTAACACCTTTAGTTTTGCAGCCATGTTTGGATGGATTTGGATCAGGGTGATTGCTGTTTATAGGTCTCCTTTTTGCTGGGATTTATGTAAGACCCCTAAAGTGGGAAGGATGAAAGTTAAAAAATAAAACATCTTTCATGAAAGGTCTGAGGTGGAAGATTGTGTATGTGGTTATGCTGATAAGAACTGGAAATTCCTGTGTTAACACTAATGTACAGTAGACAGTTTATTGGACTCTGCTGTAGAAGCTGAATCTACGGACAGGTTTACTGGGCTGTGTAAAGTAGGGCTCACTAGTGTTGGATTAATAATGTTGTAGGTGGAAAACTCTTCAAAGGGTGCATTTCATGTACAATTTGAATGGAGCGGCTTGATGTGTAAGATCTATATAGGCATGTGTTTCTGTTGTCTGCACAGCCAAAGTACATAATTACTCGTGCATTCCTCGGACAAAGGCCTGGGGTCATTCTTGGTGTTGCCAAACAAACTTGTGGTTATGTGTGAAAGGGCGAGTGGGTGGTGGGTGAGCGAGTGTGGCGAGGGTGGTGGGTGAGCGAGTGTGGCGAGGGTGGTGGGTGAGCGAGTGTGGCGAGGGTGGTGGGTGAGCGAGTGTGGTGGGTGAGCGAGAGGTGTGGTGGGTGAGGGTGGGTGAGAGGTGTGGTGGGTGAGGGTGGGTGAGAGGTGTGGTGGGTGAGGGTGGTGGGTGAGCGAGTGTGGCGAGGTGGTGGGTGAGAGGTGTGGCGAGTGGTGGTGGGTGAGAGGTGTGGTGGGTGAGGGTGGGTGAGAGGTGTGGTGGGTGAGGGTGGGTGAGAGGTGTGGTGGGTGAGGGTGGGTGAGAGGTGTGGTGGGTGAGGGTGGGTGAGAGGTGTGGTGGGTGAGGGTGGGTGAGGTGTGGTGGGTGAGGGTGGGTGAGGTGTGGTGGGTGGGTGAGTGAGTTGAATGTGGGTGAGGGTGGGTGAGAGGTGTGGTGGATGAGGGTGAGTGTGGGTGGTGAGTGAGTGTGGATGAGTGTGGATGACAGGTGTCTGAGTGAGTGGTGAGTGTGGTAGGTGAGTGTGGTGGGTGGTGAGTGAGAGTGAGTGAGCGTGGTGGGTGAGTCATTTCTGGATGTAATTTCTAAATTTTGTAAACTTTGTTTTTGTATTGTCATATTGCTTTACATTGCCCTACCGATATGTGACAAAGTACAGGGAGAAGCGCACAGTAACAGCTGCAAAAACTAAGAGCATAAATTTGCAATAAGCATGCGTATACATTGCATGTTTTTACATAAGAAGCAGATGTCTGTCACAATTGACAACACTACATCAGATTACAAGAAGTATGTAATACCATAACTTTATGTAATTGAATGTAAATTTAATGTAACCGGATTTTTTAAATTGTCTTAAAAAAGCATGTTGGTGCTGTCATGCAAGTCTGTGAAATATTTCATGTTTAGTGTGTCATTTGTTAGCTATTTAATCAAACAGGAAGGAAAAATAAGTGGGAGTTTGATGCTTTGCAAAACAGTGATTATTCCCAGTGCTATGTAGCTTGGTTCTAAATTTGACAGGAGGAGTGCAACAAAAAAAAAGTGTCCCACTGTAAGGAGGGAAAGGCTGACAAGAAAACAGTACATTACTCTGGTCACCTGCTGTGAGCTGTCAATCACATGCAGATAATGGGTCAAAGTACCCTTAGCTCTTTGACAGCTAGGGAAGGTAGGTGTGAAGTGGGAGGGGAGATGCCTTGAAGAACTAGATTTCAGCCTTCACAAAAGATAGCAAGTTAGCATTTCTAAGAAACAAAAGCAATAAAATGCACTTTTCAGTTCTGTTCTATAGCATTTGCACTGCTTGTGTTTGAAGTAGTCATTGAAAAAGGATAACATTTTAACCAAAAGTAGGGGACTTTAAGACAGCAGTGAATGCCTGTTAAGTCAATGAAGTGACAGCAACTTAAGGGAAAACGTGGCAGATCTGATGCAATTTTTTGGAGACAAACAATGCATTCTGGGAACCTTAGAGGCAAAGTAAACAGTCTGAATTATTTCAAAATGCCAGCCCCCATGTGGTCAGTCAGAAATTGCATATAAAAATATCTAAAAAGCTCTAAATAGTCCCAGAGTGCTGTTAAAATGTAGGAAACACCAAACCATGATGAAATAAATATGTTTTTTGAGTCTGAGGGTGCGGTTGTCCTTTAAGGCCCTCATGGCTAGGGTGGCCGAGGTATATACCTTTTCCCCCCACCTTTCTAAGGATCTAGCCTCTCTTTCGGAAGGTAGTGGATTTAGCAGTAGAGGACTTCATTCCCTTGGGGCCTTGAGAAATGGTTTCAGGGTCAGCATTATAGCTTTTGTAAAGAAATTGGTGAGAGTTAGGAACTCTGTAGTACCCATCAGGCTTGACTGGGGCAGGAGGCAGGGAATCCGGATTAAGGCAAGCCTCCGAGTAAACATAATCAAGTATGTCCAAGACAGGAGGTATCGCCAGAGGTCTGTGCTGAGGTAGCAAAAGAAATTCCCCAAGTCTTTTCTTGGAATCAGAAAAGTCTTGGCCTTCCCAATGGAAGTGTTCCCTCAAGGTATGCAAGGTTTCCCCAAAAGAAAAATCCTCTGGGGAGATACAGAAGGAATGGACTGCTCTGCATCAGAATCTTCAAAATGGGAGTATGAGTGTTGCTCTTCATCAGAATGTTCTGAAATAATGGAGCCCTGGTCAGAAGAGGGAGAATCTTCCTCCACTCTGGGTCTCTTGTCCGGAAGGGGTTGGGAACCCCTGATAAGAGTAATTAAATCCTCAGCCATTTTTAGCATCTGCTTTTTAGGCATGGGGCCTGGAGATGGGCCCTGTGCAACAGGCCTCTTGGGATGCATGGCTGATATGGACTTAAAGGCCTTTATGGAAAAGGAAGACGAGGGTCTAAAGACACCATGGGTGGAAGTGGACCTGTCCACATTAGGAGGCTCAACACAGTGGCTTCAGTAGCTTAGTCTGGGTATGGGCCGAGGCACCTGCAGTCTCGGTTACAGAAGACACCGCCAGAGAAGTGTTGTCGGTAGTCAGGGGCTGCGTAGGCACCTCGCTGAGAACCGGACCACATGTAGCCGGTTTTGGCGTGCGACGGTGGAGACCATGGGCCTCGCGTGTCGGTCTTTGTCCTTGCACAAAACGGGAGTCTGACAACATTTAAATCAAAAGCTTTACCAAAAAGTGCTGGGCGAACTCCGCCCGACGCTTAGTGCGTTTATTGAAAGTAGTGCAAAAGCGACAGCCCGAGACGTGGTGGTCTGGGCCTAAACAAGGTATACAGAGGGAATGGAAATACTTATGCAGTATTTGCTTCCCACAAGAATTACAATTGTTAACTTTGTCTGACATCGGTTTGAGGCAAGAAAAGTTTCCCCAACGGGGTACTTAGCTTTAAAGAAGACTTCGGTTTCCAAATTTTCGTAATTTCAGGAGCTGGCCGACCGGCACTTGCGAACTGCTTCTGCTTCGGGCACCGCGCGGCAAAAAAGACTGAAGAAAATGGTGTCGGCTGCGTCATATACCCGTCGCACTGACGTCAGGAAAGAGACGACAACCGCCGCCAGACCTAGACTTTGGAATTCGGCCGACCGAGGACCCGCCTGACGGCAGGAGAACCCATCTGTTATGACTGCAGCTGTATGCACAATGAACATCTAGGAGGTGCCAAAATGCCCTGCAAGACTGCAGTGGCAAAGCCTGCTCTAGATTTTGAGTATAATGGTAGGTTGTAGTGCTTGAAGAAAGTATGCACAGAACTCCAAGTGGCTGCTTCCAAAATATCCTTGGTAGGAACTCCTCTGAGAAAGGCTGCAGAGGTGGCTGTGGCCCTGGTGGAATGAGTTCTAATGCCTGTAGGTACAGTTTTGCCATGAAAGGAATAGCAAAAGCGTATGCAGTGGGCAATCCATTTTGAGATGGTCTGTTTGGAAACTGGCTTTCCTTGAGCTCCTACCGCATAGGCCACAAAGAGCTGTTCTGATTTTCTGAAAGGCTTTGTTCTGTCCAAATAACGCAGTTGTCTGTGGATGTCCAAGGAATGTAGTAATCTCTCCCCTTTGTTTTGAGGATTAGGATAAAAGGTAGGTAAATGTATGGCCTGATTTAAAGCTACCCTGGATACCATTTAGGCATAAAGGACGGGTTGGTTCGTAAGGAAACTCTGTCCTGATGGAAGATAAAAAAGGCTGGACAGCCATGAGAGCCTGTAGTTCTGAAACTCTACGAGCTGAGGTGATAGCCAGAAGGAAAGCTGTTTTCCAGGACAAATATTGCAGATCTGATGAGGCAGCTGGCTCAAAGGGAGGCAAGGTCAGTTTTTCCAGAATTAAATTAAGATTCCCAAGCAGGTATTGGTAGTTTCCTTGGAGGTCTTAAATTCTTAGCCCCTCTGAGGAACTGTCTTAAGAGAGGGTGAGAGAATAAAGGTGGATCAGTGTTGTATTCTGCAGAAATGGCTGAGGCATGGATTTTGATGGAGGAGAAAGTCCACTGCTTAGCAGTTCAACCAAATATTGTAGTATTTGAGGTAAATTCAGTTTTCCAGGATCCTGGCCATTTTCCCATTCCAGACACAAAAACGTTTCCATTTTGCGGAGTAAGCTTTTCTAGTTGATGGCCTTCTGGCCTCCAAAATGACATCCTGCACCTCCTTGGAGAGTAGGGCCTGTTGTGATGCTAAGGAATCTTCCATGCGGCTAGATTAAGTGTTTTTAGCTGGCTGTGAAGAGTTTTGAAGCTGTGCAGAGTCAGAAGAGGCATTAGAGGTAGGGTCCATGGTGGGGAATGAGTCAGGCTCCTCAGGAGTGGGTACCAGTGTTGCCTTGGCCAGTCCGGAGCAATGAGAATCATCTTTGGTCTGTCTGCTCTGGTCTTCAATAGAACTTTGGGCAACAGAGGAAGAAGTGGGAAGGCATAAACTGTCATTGATGTCCAACAGAGAGAGCGTCCACTCTCCAGGCCTTTGGATGGAAGATCCTTGAGCAGAATTTTGTCAATTGATGATTTTTGTGGGAGGCAAAGAGATCTATGTCTGGACTTCCCCATTCTTGGATTATTTCTGTAAAAACTTTTGGATGCAATTTCCATTCGTGTGGCTCTGTCATTCCTGCTTAGGTTGTCTCCCAGCGTGTTTTCCTTGCCTGGCAAGTACTGTGCTTGTAGTTCCATTTGTAAGTCCATGGCCATGTTCCAAAGTGACATGGCCAGTCTGCATAGGGGGTAAGAATGTGTTCCTCCCTGTTTATGTACCACAACTGTGGTGTTGTCCGTTCTTATCAATAGTTGACCTGTTTGTAGAGGGTCCTTGAAAGCTATAATAGCATTTATTACTGCTAGCATTTCTTTTTGATTGATGTGCAGGTGCTTTTCTTTTTGGGACCATTTGCCCTGAATGCACCGATCTGTCATGTGCACCCCCCAGGCGTAGTCCGAGGCGTCTGTTGTGATGACTTGATTTGCTTGAGGCTTGCTGAATGGAAGACCTGTGTTTGTTTGGCATGCTTGAGCCCACCACAGAAATTCCTTTTGCAGACATGGAATTAGTGGTATTGGTTTCCAAACTGTGGCTGTGTTGAGACAGTATGTTTTTCAGGTACCATTGTAGTTTCCTCATATGCAGCCTTGCACATGGGATTAGTAAGATGCAAGATGCCATGAATCCCAGAGCCTGCAGGATTTTCCTTGCAGTCAGCCTGGTATAATTTGCTAGTGTTCTGAAGTATTGAATTAGTTGCCCCTGCTTCTCTGGCGTGAGGTAATGTCCAAATTGGCACCCAGGAAAATTATCTTCCGAGAGGGTATCAGTCTTGATTTCTTTTTGTTGATTGTGTATCCCAGAGAGTTCAACAACATTATTACATAAGCCAGATGTTTCAGAAGAATGTGCTTGCTGTCCGCTTGATCAGGCAGTCGTCCAAATAGGGGTATATTTGTATCTCTAAGTCTGCAGTAGGCAATTACTGATGCCAGGCATTTCGTGAATACTCTGGGCGCAGTAGACAAGCCAAAGGGCAATGCAGAGAATTGATAATGGGTTGAACCTGCAAGAAATCTGAGGTACCTTCTGCAATTTTGTCGGATTGGGACATGCAGGTATGCCTCCTTGAGGTCCAATGTTACCAGCCAAGACTCCTTGCCCAGCATGGGAAGAAGTTGCTGTAGAGTGAGCATCTTGAATTTTGGTAAGAGTAGAAATGTGTTTAGGATGGATAGATCCAAAATAGGTCTCCAATCTTTTCCCTTTCTTGGCACCAGAAATAACCTGGAATACAAACCTTGACCTTGTTCGGGGGTAGGTACCTCTTGAATAGCTTTCATGTTTATGAGCTCTGTAATTTGCCTTTGCGCCTCTGCCCTTTGTGTGGCAGGTTTGGCATGCCTCATTTTTGGAAGGGTGTGAAAATGGAATTTGTAGCCTCTGTTTATAATGTCCAGGATCCATTTGTCCTTTGTGACAATACACCAATTTTTTGAAAATAATGCCAGCTTTCCTCCTAAGGGGGCTGCCATTTGAGACCTGGTTGGCATGCAAAGGAGAAAGTCATTGGGTTTGCTTTCTGAAAGATTGCGAGTTGTCCTCACCACCTCTTTGTGTAGGAGCTTGCCATTGTCTGCCTCTAAACGATCCTTGGGATGGTCCTCTGCCCCTCGGGCGCCTGTATCTGCCTCTTTGGGGTCTGTCTGTGGCAGGAAAGGACCAGTTTTTGGAAGGCCAATTTCTACTAAAACGTGGGGGTTGAACCTGTAGAAAGTCACAGTTTGCATTGATTTAGCCTTTTCCTCCATTTTCCTTAATACCTCCTCAGCATTAGCTCCACATAGTACATTCTTTTGAAGAGGGGCGTCTAGTAATTTAGCTTTGACATGATCAGGCAAGGCTTGCCAGGCATGCCTACGTATGACTGATCCTGCAACAGCAGCTCTACATGAGGCCTCTAGAGCATCAAAACCACATTGTAAGGTATGCTTCCCCACTTCTGCACTATGCATCAAATCTTGCAACTCCTTCAAGTCTGGATGTTCAGGTTGTGACATTTTACTTTTCAATTGTGATAAAAACTGTTGGTATTTTAGCATATGAAACTGACAGTTTAAGGCCCTCATGGATAAGGTAGCCGAGGTATATACCTTTTTCCCCACCTAAGGATCGGGAATCTCTCTCGGAAGGCAGTGGATTTTTGGCAATGGAGGCCTTACTCCCTTGGGGCCCTGTGAGATGGTTGCTGGGTCAGCAGCATGGCTTTTATATAGAAATTGGTGTGAGTCAGGAACCCTGTAGTACCAGTCAGGCTTAACTGGAGCTGGAGGTAGAGAGTCCGGGTTAAGGCAGGCCTCCGAGTAAACATCTAGGATGTCCAAGACAGGAGGTATAGCCAGAGGCCTGTGCTGAGGTAGCAATAGAAATTCCCTGAGCCTTTTCTTGGAATCAGAATAATCTTGGCCTTCCCAGTGGAAGTGTTCCCTTAAGGTATGCAAAGTTTCCCCAAATGAGTAATCCTCGGGGATACAGAAGGGATGGACTCCTCCACATCAGAGTCTTCAAAAGGGGAGTAAGAATGTTCCTGATCATCAGAGTGCTCTGAAATAATGGAGCCCTGATCAGAGGAGGGGGAATCTTCCTCCGCTCTGGGCCTTTTGTCCGGTGGGGGCTGAGAACCTCTGATCCTCAGCCATTTTAAGCATCTGTTTCTTAGGCATGGGGCCTGGAGATGGGCCCTGTGTAGCTGGTCTCAGAGTGCATGGTTGCTTTAGACTTTGTGAAAGCCTTGATGGAGAAAGAAGAGGAAGGTCTGAAGACACCTTGAGTGGAGGTGGACCTGTCCACATTCTGAGTTTCAACGCCAAGAGTGGCTTCGGTATCTGTAGTCGGGGTGTGGGCCGAGGAGACTGCGACCTCGGGTACACGAGACACCATCAAAGAAGTGTCGTCGGTAGTCGGGGCTGCATAGGCGCCTCGCTGAGAACCGGACCACGTGTAGTCGGCTTTGGCATGGTGTCGGTAGAGGCCGCGGACCTCGTGTCGGTCCTTGTCTTTGCATTTTTTAGACAAAACCTGAGTCGGAGTATCCAACGACATAGTATAGTTAAATGTTTTCCCAAAATAATGCTGGGCGAACTCCGCCCGACGCTTAATAGTGCGTTTGTTGAATGTAGCACAAAAGCGACAGACCGAGACAAGGTATACAGAGGGAATGAAAATCCTTATGCGGTATTTGCTTCCCACAAGAAATACAATTATTAACTTTGTCTGACATCGGTCAGAGGCAAGAAAAGTTTCCCCATCGGGGTACTTAGCTTTTAAGACTACTTCGGTTTCCAAATTTTCGTAATCTCAGGAGCTGGCCAACAAGCACTTGCGAACTGCTTCTGCTTCGGGCACCGCGCGGCAAGAAAGACTGAAGAAAATGGCCTCGGCTGGTTCCTTTATACCCCTGTCGCACTGACATCAGGGAAGAGGCAACGACAACAGACGCCGGACCTAGACTTTGGAATTCGGCCGACCGAGGACCCGCCTGACGGCAGGAGAACCTGTTATGACTGCAGCTGTATGCACGATGAACATCAGGTCTTTCCTACTTAAATAGGTAGTGGAAGTTTAGAGTTTTATTAGGGATGGTAAAGATTTCTTCGGAAGGGATGAGTGGGATAAAATAGAAATGGAGTTTAAAATAGGACAGGAATGAGAGAAACATACATTTAGAGGGACTGACAAAGGTTGAACCTACAGAATAAGGAGAATCTCGCAGAACAAGAGCGCCAGCAGCAACTGAAAAACGCTAAAGGGAAAACAGAGGTATTTGGCCAATATAAGAGTTTAGAAAGGTTCCCTCAAGCAACTATTTTGATAACACAAAAACATACAACTTAGGCTACAGAAAGAGCTGTCACTAAACTTAGGGAGACTATGAAAAGAAAAAAAAACAGTTGTCCTGTACAGGTATTGAGAAATTTTATGAACATTTGTAGAGAGGACTGTGCAAACCAAGAACAAGGTACAAGCTGAAATATTTATAGAAAACAAGGTTAGAGGAAAATAAGGCCCTACAATTAAGAAAGGAATAGATAAACAGTAACATAATCAACAAGGAAGTCTCGAGGTAGAAATGATACAGCTGTTGAAGTTAGGAAGAGATGACCGTTTGAAAAGTAGATGAAGCGCCACATGATGGAAGAAAGCTGTGGTAGCTGCACTAGGTAAAGACCCTTTATACCCAACTTCATAAAGACCCATTTCGATTTTAATCCATGACTATGAAGAGCTTATGTCTATACCAGCTAAGAGAATGGCAAAGGGTTTTCCAAAACTGATGTGGGTCAAAGCAGCTGACGGGAAGCAAATACTTAACATGAATAAAATGATGATCCACAGGGAATCAAAATGCAAGACAATGTTACTGCTGAAGGGCCATGATGTAGAAAAGCATTGAATAGAGTGAGTGGACTGATTTATGGATAGAGCAATGGAAGCATTTGCATTCCCTGACTGAAGAGAGCTGATCAGGAGAACATGATGCCAGAGGCAAGAATTAAGGTGAGATACAGAGCTTGTTGGGAAGGAATTAACAGAGAACCAGGCTGGGGTGTCCTCTTTCCCCTTTGCTTTATATTTAGAGCTACTGGCAAAGAAAACAAGTTCCAGACAAATTAAATTATCACTAGTACATTAAAACAGGAAACGTTAGCTTTATATGCCGATACTATTTTGCATCTGATAAATCAGTTTTGGAACACAGGCACAGTTTGAAGTCTTTTGGGTATATAAAATTAATGAAGATCTACAAAGTCTGATGGTAAGTCACGTACTCGCACTTGAATGGATTCACCAATACCCATATTTATGGAGACATAAGATGAAGATTTGGGGTGCACGGATTAAAAGATTATGAGAGCTGAAGACATTTGTGGGAAGAGACTTTACACAAGTTAATACAAAACTGAAAAACTGGCAGTTCTTGATTATGGACAGCAACCAAAACAGTGAATGTTTGCGCCTCTTTAAAAATGTCCGTAACCTGTATATAAAACTAAAGAGTTGTGAATGACAGTTGAAGGAATTTGGAACGGAAATAGCTCATCTCAACACACTAATACTAATAGCTCATCTCAACACATGTAGTATCAATAACAAAATTACACAACTCCATGCTCTCCTGGAACTCTACACTCCTTTGATATGTTGTGTCTAACAGAAACTTGGTTAAAACCCATACCTACAGACAATGAAGTTACCCCACCTGGTTACAACATCTTGCGTCTCGACAGTGTAGCCAAGAAAGGTGGAGTAGCAGTTTTATTTAAATCTGATTTTCAAATTACAACCTTCCACCAAAATCCTCCCCATGTCTCTAACGCTGAAATACTTATTACCAAGCTTCAGCTAAACTCTTAAATCTATCTATATTATCTGCATCTATGTTCCTCCAGGCAATAACATTATTACTATTGAAAACATACTCTGTTGATTCTCAAAACCTCCCACAAGAGACCATCATTCTTGGTGATTTTAACATTGATTGGAAATGTTGCAACAATAATTACCCCACTACCCATATTAATCTCTATGGGTTCACACAAATTATCACCTCACCCACTAGAATTAACAAAACCAATAAGAAAGTACCTTAGACTGGATACTCATCAATAATCCATCCCAGACCAACAATTCTGGAACCTGCCCAGACAATGTAAGAGACCACTTTCCAACCTATGCTATTAGGCTCAAAACCAACCCATATTTAGAACAATTAGAACCAAGAAAAAATTCAATCTCTATTTATTCTTAACTGAACTTAAAGCTTGTAATTGGTCCCCCTTAAAACAACTTTCCCTTGATGAAGCTGTTGATTACTTCAATGCTAATTTCCTAGCCATCCTTAACCTACCCGCTCTATTAGGATAAAAACCAAACCAGCTCCATGGCTTTCTAAGGAAGCTAAGCAAAAACTCCATCTCAGAAATAAATACTGGCACAGATCACGCTCAACTAAGAACCCCACTGACCTCCAAAACTTTAAACAATTGAGGAATGAAACAAAAAAAGCCATAATGTCTGATAAACAAAACTACCTACATTCGTAGCAATTCCTGGGCAAGCATTAATGAACTACTACACCCCGGTCAATCTATTACACCAAACCCACAAGGCTCTGACCACAACAACCTCAAAAAAACTGCCAATGCCTTTAATACCTTTTTCACCAAAACTATTCAAACTCTAGCCAGTCAACTCTCTCCACAAAATTCAACCACATCTAAGTCTGAATCCAACCCACCTCCTCCATTTCACTTACAACCTGTCCCTACAGCTTTTATTCTCACCCTTTGACAAAAACGTAAACCTTGCACTCCCTCTGCTGACCAACTACCTGCAGAATACTTAGTTAGCAGCCAAATCTATTGCCTACCCCATCTCCATTCTCAATACAAGCATTACTGAAGGATACGTCCCCAATCTTTGGTAAGTCTCACATATTATTCCCCTTCATAAGGGGGGAGACCCCACTGACCTTTCCAACTATCGTCTTATAGCCCCACTCTCCCCTTTATCTAAGGTTATGGAAAGGTGCATCCATAGGCAATTACTAGACCACCTTCATAATAACCTGCTCTCCAACTCCCAACATGGTTCCCACAGCACTACTACTGCCCTCCTCTCCTTCATGGACACCATCAACAAAAACCGCAACCTTAACATGCTCTCCTCTGCACTTTTCATTGACCTGCCCAAAGCTTTTGACATGGTAAATTACAATATACTCGCACATTCTGAAATCTGTCACTTGACGCACTAGCTATAAAATGGTTCCTATTCTACTTAGACATCAAGCTGTGCTCTGGAATACCACTCTTTCTACCCAACTACCCGTTAATATCGGTGTCCCTCAAGGGTCCATACTAGGCCCACTCCTATTTTCCTTATTCATCTGACCTTCACGAAGCAGTTCCCCAAGCTACATGCATACAATACGCAGATGATTCTACACTTATATGCTCAGCCACATCTGAATCTGAACTTCACTTCCTTACACAGAACTTATTTAGCTCAGCAGAACTATGGCTTGCAAAACGCTGTCTCATACTAAATCCCCAAAAAACTAAACTTCTACTTTTTACACCTAACAATAAATCTCCACCAACTGACTTCACTATAGCTTCCAATAATAGCACCGTTATATCCCAGGATCTTACTATCAAACTGCTAGGTATCACCAGACAACAACCTTAACTTTGACACTCATTAATATATTGAAAACAACTAACAGCAAAATAGGCTCTCTATACAGGATCAAACTCTTCCTCACTCCTGCAACTAGAATAACTATCGCCCGCACCCATCTAATCTCTACCCTACTCTATGCCTCTCCCATTTTCACTAACCTGTCAAAAAATAACCTTAAAAAACTAGGCAACTCCTACAACAACATAGCCAGATTTGCCACTGGTAACCCTTTTAAAACACACCACTGTATTAATCTAAAATACCTAGGGTGGCTTGAATTACAGCAACAGCTAAAACATAATCAACTGACCATTGCCCATAAAATTCTTTATCAACCTGCTAAGACACCCATACTATCTAACCTTATTCATCCCTACAATAACCTGAAATTCCAAAGATCTTCACAAAAAATCCTCAAATATTAACAAATCAAACAATAGAGCTGGAGACTCTCCATTAATGCTGTTGGGAAAATCTGGAACATACCCCCACTGAACTTTCTACACTTCCCTCTATTTCCTTGTTCAAAAATAAACTTAAGCTCTTCCTTAAAACACATTGGATGTGCCCCTGTACTAAACCTGACTAACCTACATGCTCTCACTAGTTTCAACCCCACCTTATATGCTCTAGCTACCTGTTTCTACCTCACTGTCTCAGCTCAGTAACAAACTCAGAATTCAACTACCATTCTACCTCTACTACCTAGCCTTACCTATTAGTATACTCATAAAAGTTCCAGTCTTCACGATTAGAATTTTCTTACTCAACTTCTATTAGTCTTACTTTCCTTTTTTCCCCTTCTTACATCTACAATTATATTATGTGTTTTACTATTAATCTTTCTGAACAGTTAATTGCAGCCTCATGATAAATTTTATGTTTAGTCAATATTTTGTGTTATATACTCTATATACCTGTAACCACTTTTTAGCCAATACTGTTTTAGTTATGATTAAACTAGTCGAACTCATATGTACTTCTGTAGATATGTACTGTAATTGATCTTTGGAGCTCATCTCCCTGGGCCTCTACTGAAAATGGACATATATCCAGCTAAACTAGCCCGGTCAACAAATTTAAAATAAAAAAAAATAAATAAATAGAACATTTAAAGGGGTAAGATGGTCCTCCACATAGAACGAGGTGGTTTAGGTTACCCAGTTCAAATGGATACTTCAGAGCTACGCAGTTAAGGCTAATAATGGATATCAGAATATTACAAGTCAAATTGGACAGGGATGAAGAAGAAACTGGGGAGGATCAAGAATAAGTAGTGTAGGATTTTGTATACAGATCCTTGTGGAGATCACCACCTAACAGATTTGTTTTAAGAGTATAAAGTATTCTAAGAACGAAACGAACACGAATGGAGAAAATAAATGTTGCCAATAGGGAAGCAAGAGAACAGCAAAATAGGCAAGAGGGGGCTGGAACTCACCTTTTACTCTTGCCATTTTTCTGCAGTATTAGGGGAAAAACAAGTAAAGAGGGAAGGGTAACAAGAGTGGGATGAGGTCAAGCAGTAGCATGTACTGCTGGTTAAGAAAGACTGCCTTCCTAATCAGGGACTGATACAGTATAGGCAGTGAAAAAGGGACAGTGCTAAATGAGAAAAATACAGCACTGGTAGAGTTCCTAATCAAATCTAGAAAAGAAACGGATATTAAAAGGGGATAAGTTTGGCATAATGGTTAAGGTCTTCACCTTATATACTCAACAGGGTTAGTGTCTGACTTTGGGTTACTGGCAAGGCTTAAAATGGCCCTTCAGGGCAGTTAGCTTAGTATTTACCTATAAAGATAAGACCACCATACAAAATACTGCATAACTACAAGAATCAGAAAATTTATATTCTACTGTGAAAAGAAAGAAAAAGCAAGCTGTACACTGGGGAGCCATACAGATGTTATCCCATTGTTCCAAGCCCAGAAGGTTTAGGACTTTTGCTTGGAAATGTTTGCATAGGTATTTTTATACCCCAAGCAGACATTTTCTTCTGGCAGATAGCAAGGTAGAATAGGAGAGGTAAATAAGAACTTTTTTTGGAGGGGGGTGCAATGAGCTGTAAGACAATTCCCTACAGATGTTTTTTTATGGAAAAGCTCAACTGAGGGGACAGGGCACTGTACACTCTATGATGTGGCTACTCTGCCCAAAGCATGACTTGAACTAAAAAGCAAGCACACCAGGGAGTTAAGATCCAGGCCTAGGCAAAAATAAAATAAAAACAAGAGTCAGTTCTGGGGGTGGGGGGACTGCTTTCCACACAAAGCAATTAGATTTCCCTGACAATTGAAAGTACAGTTTTGTATCTACCATAAATGTAGATGTTAGAGTGCTAATACAGCTGCAGTCATAACAGATGGGTTCTCCTGCCGTCAGGCGGGTCATCGGTCGGCCGAATTCCAAAGTCTAGGTCCGGCATCAGATGTCGTCGCTTCTTCCTCGACATCAGTGCGACAGGGTAGTGACCAGCCGACGTCATTTTCTTCAGTTTTTCTTGCCCCAGATGTCAGGTGCCCCCAGAAGGAAGGCAATACATAAATGTATGTAATAATGCAATGCAGTATAATCAAAAAACAGTAGTTGCAAGCAAATACACCATAAAAAGAATACCCCAATCAGGTTGTATGAGGAAGAGTTAGCCAATAGGCCTGTGCCAGAAGGGAGGGAGGGAAACCTGGACTGCAGCTGTAGTAGCACTTGAACATCTACATTTATGGTAGGTACAAAACTGTACTATGTTCATCGTGCATACAGCTGCAGTCATAACAGATGGGTAGAATACCAAAGCTAAAAAAGGGCTGGTAGGCACTAGATGGAACTAGGAGGAGCCAGGATGCCCTGCAAGACTTCAGTGGCAAAGCCTGCTCTAGATTTGGAGTATAATGGTAGGTGATCGTGCTTGGAGAAAGTATGTACAGAACTCCAAGTGGCAGCTTCCAAAATATCTTTGGTAGGAACCCCTCTGAGGTAAGCTGCAGAGGTGGCTGTGGCCCTTGTGGAGTGAGACCCGATGTCTGCAGGTACAGTTTTACCATGAAAAGAGTAACAAAAGTGTATGCAGTGGGCTATCCATTTTGAGATGGTCTGTTTGGAAATAGGCTTCCCTTGAGCATAGGATAGTTGCTCTGACTTTCTGAAAGGCTTTGTTCTGTCCAAATAACGTAGCTGTCTATGAATGTCCAAGGAATGTAGTAGTCTCTCTCCCCTTTGTTTTGAGGATTGGGGTAAAAGGTAGGTAAGTGGATAGCCTGATTCAAGGCTACCCTGGATACTACCTTTGGCATAAAGGAAGGGTTGGTTCGCAAGGATACTCCGTCCTGATGGAAAATGATGAAAGGCTGCACAGCCATGAGGGCTTGTAGTTCCGAAACCCTGCGAGCTGAGGTGATGGCCAGCAGGAAGGCTGTTTTCCAGGACAAATATTGCAGTTCTGTTGAGGCAGCTGGCTCAAAGGGAGGCAAAGTTTTTCTAGAATGAAATTGAGGTCCCAAGCAGGTTGTTTCCTTGGGGGTTTTATATTCTTAGCCCCTCTGAGGAACTGTCTTAAGAGGGGGTGAGAGAATAAAGGAGGATCAGTGTTGTATTCTGCAGAAATGGCTGAGGCATGGATTTTGGAGGAGAATGAAAGTCCTCTGCTTAGCAGCTCAGCTAGGTACTGTAATATTTGAGGTAAATTCAGTATTCCAGGGTTCTGGCCCTTTTTCTCATTCCAAGCACAAAACAGTTTCCATTTTGCAGAGTAGGCTTTTCTAGTAGAAGGTCTTCTGGCCTCCAAAATGACATCCTGCACCTCCTTGGAGAGTAGGGTCTGTTGTGATTTTAAGGAATCTTCCATGCGGCTAGATTGAGTGTTTTCAGCTGACTGAAGAGTTGTGAAGTTGTGCCGAGTCAGCAGAAGAGGCATTAGAGGCAGGATCCATGGAGGGGAATAAGTCAGGCTCCTCAGGAGTGGGTAGCAGTGTTGTCTTGGCCAGTCTGGAGCAATGAGAATCATCTTTGGTCCGTCTGCTCTGGTTTTTAATAGAACTTTGGGCAGCAGAGGAAGAGGTGGAAAGGGATAAACTGTCATTGTTGCCCAACTGAAAGTGAGTGCGTCCACTTTCCAGGCCTGTGGATGAAAGGTCCTTGAGCAGAACTTTGCCTCCCACAGAAATCACCAATTGGCAAAGAGATCTATGTCTGGCCTTCCCCATGCTTGAATTATCTTTGAAAAAACTTGAGGATACAACTTCCATTCGTGTGGATCTGTCATATTTCTGCTTAGGTTGTCTGCCAGCGTGTTTTCCTTGCCTGGCAGGAACTGTGCTTGAAGCTCTATTTGCAATTCCAGAGCCATGTTCCAAAGAGACATGGCTAGCCTGCAGAGGGTATGAATGGGTTCCTCCCTGTTTATGTACCACATTAGTGGTGTTGTCTGTCCTCATCAATAGCTGGCCTGGATGCAGCAGGTCTTTGAAAGCTGTAAAGCATTTATTACTGCTAGCATTTCCTTTTGATGTGTAGGTGCTTTTCTTTTTGGGACCATTTGCTCTGAATGCACCGATCTGTCATGTGCGTCCCCCAGGCGTAATCAGAGGCGTCTGTTGTGATGACGTGATTTGCTTGAGGCTTGCAGAATGGTAGACCTGTGTTTCTTTGGCATGCTTGAGCCCACCACAGAAATTCCTTTTGAAGACATGGAATCAGTGGTATTGTTGTTTCCAAACTGTGGCTGTGTTGAGACCATAGGTTTTTTAGGTACCACTGAAGTTTCCTCATATGCAGCTTTGCACATGGGATTATTAGGATGCAAGATGCCATGAATCCCAGAGCCTGCAGGATTTTCCTTGCAGTTAGCCTGGTGAAAGTTGCCAGTTTTCTGAAATATTGAGTTAGTTGCCCCCTTGTTTCTCTGGCGTGAGGTAGGCCATCTGGGTGTTTGTATCCAAGCTGGCACCCAGGAAAATTATTGTTTGAGAGGGTATTAGTCTTGACTTCTTTTTGTTGACTGTGTATCCGAGAGATTTCAACATTATTACATACACCAGGTGTTTCAGAAGTATGTGCTTGCTGTCCGCTTGGATCAGGCAGTCGTCCAGGTATGGGTATCATTTGTATCCCTTGAAGTCTGCAGAAGGCAATTACTGATGCCAGGCATTTCGTGAATACTCTGGGCGCAGTAGACAAGCCAAAGGGCAATGCAGAGAATTGATAATGGGTTGAACCTGCAAGAAATCTGAGGTATCTTCTGCAATCTTGTCTGATTGGGACATGCAGGTATGCCTCCTTGAGGTCCAATGTTACCAGCCAAGACTCCTTGCCCAGCATGGGAAGAAGCTGCTGTAATGTGAGCATCTTGAATTTTGGCACGAGTAAAAATGTGTTTAGGATGGAAAGGTCCAAAATAGGTCTCCAACTTTTCCCTTTCTTGGTACCAGGAATAGTCGAATAAAAACCTTGACCGTGTTCTTGTGCAGGTACCTCTAATAGCTTTCATGCCCATGAGATCTGAAATTTGTTTTTGTGCCTCTGCCCTTTGATTGTGTGTGGCAGGTTTGGCATGCCTCTCATTGTAGCCTCTGTCTATAATGTCCAGGATCCATTTGTCTTTTGCGACAATATGCCAATTTTTTGAAAATAATGCCAGTTTTCCTCCTAAAGGTGCTGCCATTTGAGCCTTGCTTGGCATGCAAAGGGGAAGTCATTGGTTCTGCTTTCTGAATGGCTGTGAACTATCCTCACCACCTCTGTGTAGGTGCTTGCCATTGTCTGCCTCTAAACGATCCTTGAGATTGCCCTCTACCCCTCGGGCGCCTGTATCTACCTCTTTGGGGTCTGTCCGTGGCTGGAAAGGACCAATTTTTGGAAGGCCAATTTCTACTGAAACGTGGAGGTTGTACCTGTAGGAAATCTTTCACTGTTTGCATTGATTTTGCCTTTTCCTCCATTTTCTTTAATACCTCCCTCAGCTTAACACCAAACAATACATCTTTTTGCAGACGTGCATCCAGTAATTTAGCTTTAACATGATCTGGTAAAGTTTGCTCTGAGCCAAGCATGTCTACGTATGACTGATCCTGTAACAGCAGCTCTACATGAGGCTTCTAAAGCATCAAAACCACATTGTAAGATATGTTTAGCCACTTGTTCTGCACTATGTAACAAATCCTGCAACTCCAAGTCTGGTTGTTCAGGTTGTGACATTTTGCTTTTCAACTGATAACAGAAACTGTTGGTACTTTAACATATGGAACTGACAGTTTAAATGCCCTCATGGTTAAGGTGGCAGAGGTGTATACCTTCTTCCACCTTTCTAAAGCTCTGGAATCTCTCTGAAGGTAATGGATTTTTAGCAGTGGAGGCTTTAATTCCCTTGGGACCCTGTGAACTAGTTTCTGGGTCAGCCGCATGGCTTTTGTATAGAAATTGGTGTGAATCAGGAACCCGGTAATACCAGTTAGGCTTCACAGGAGCTGGAGGTAAAGAATCTGGGTTAAGGCAGGCCTCTGAATACACATCTAGTATGTCTAAGACGGGAGGTATAGCCAGAGGCCTGTGCTGAAGGAGCAAGAGGAAATCCCTAAGCCTTTTCTTGGAGTCTGAGTACTCTTGGCCTTCCCAGTGGAAGTGTTCCCTCAAGGTATGTAAGGTTTCCCCAAAAGAGTGATCCTCAGGGGGGGGAGAGGGAATGGACTCCTCTGCATCAGAATCTTCAAAAGGTGAGTAAGAATGTTCCTGGTCTTCAGAATGTTCTGAAATAATGGAAGCCTGGTCCAAGGAAGGGGATTCTTTTTCCACTCTGGGCCTTTTGTCCGGAGGGGGTTGAGAACCCCTGATAAGAGTAATCAAATCCTCAGCCATTTTGAGCATTTGCTTTTTAGGCATGGGGCCTTGAGAGGGGCCCTGTGGGGCTTGTCTTTTAGTATGCATGGCTGCTATAAACTTAGTGAAAGCCTTGATGGAAAAAGAAGAGGAAGGCCTGAAGACACCTTGAGAGGTGGCAGGCCTGTCTAAACTCTGAGTTTCACTGCCAAGTTTCACTGCCAAGAGTGGCTTCGGTATCGGTAGTCGGGGTGTGGGCCGAAAAGCCTGTGACCTCGGGCACTGAAGACACCGCCAAAGAAGTGTCATTGGTAGTCAGGAGTTGTGTAGGCGCCTCACTGAGAACCGAACCACCTATAGTCGAGCTTTGGTGTGGTGTCTGTAGAAGCTGCAGACCTCATATGTCGGTCCTTATCTTTGCGTCTTTTACTTAAAACTGGAGTCGGAGTATCCGACGACAATGTAATTAAACTTTTTGCCAAAATAGTGCTGGGCGAACTCCGCCCGACGCTTAGTGCGTCTGTTGAATGTAGCACAAAAACTACAGGCCGAGACGTCGTGGTCTGGGCCTAAGCAAGGAATGCAGAGGGAATGAAAATCCTTATGCGGTATTTGCTTCCCACATGAAATGCAATTATTAACTTAGTCTGACATCGGTCTGAGGCAAGAAAAGTTTCCCCAACGGGGTACTTAGCTTTCAAGAAGACTTCGGTTGAAAAATATTCGTAATCTCAGGAGCTGGCCAACCGGCACTTGCGAACTGCTTCGGGCACCGCGTGGCAAAAAAGACTGAAGAAAATGGCACCGGCTGGTTTCTTTATACCCCTGTCGCACTGACGTCAGGAAAGAAGCGACGACAACTGACGCCGGACCTAGACTTTGGAATTCAGCCGACCGAGGACCCGCCTGACAGCAGGAGAACCCATCTGTTATGACTGCAGCTGTATGCGCGAGTGTGTGTGTGTGTGTGTGTGTGTGTGTGTCGGGGGTTCTCACGAGGCACTTAGCCAGAGATAATGCCATCAAAGCTTCAAACGGATTAACACATAGTGATGTTTGTACCCTGACAGTAAAAAGGAATTGAAGGAAATGGTGCAGACCAACAATCCTTTATACCTTGACATACTGATTGATGTCTCTTGTGAGGATGTTTGCCAAGCAAGGGGGTGGGTTGGAACAACAAGTTATGTACTCGCCATAACGTTCGATGTATGTATAAAGTCCATCTCACCTCATTATTACCCATGGGTTTGGAGCCGAATGTCTGCTCCAACTCGGCCAACTTTTCTAGCTCAAAATCTTTCTATTGGCTGGGCTAAGATGGTATCCCATGCTGCACTGCTCTATATCCCCAGATCTAGTTTGCTGCGAACACCAGCACTCATTTTCCATGCATACCACCACCCAAGGAAAGGAAGAACAAACCAAGAATGAAGGGAGCTCTGAAACCAAACCTAACCTCCAAATCCTCCAGGAAGGGGGAAGGAGGGGTAAGGAAGAATGTGAGGCGAGATGGACTACATACATTGAATGTTATGGTGAGTACATAACTTCTTGATGTTATGTAGTCTAATCTCGCCTACATTCTTACCCTAGCACCTAAATCCTGGGAGGCTCAGTGGAAAATACTCCTGAGCACTGTGGAACCAAAGGAAGACCTGCCCCATACCACATCCAACTTGTAATGAGTAACAAAGGTGTGAGGAGATGCCAAAGTAGCCGCAGCACAAATATCATCCATAGACAATCTGGCCTGATAGTCTATCTACATCTACAGCCTGAGTAGAGTGAGCCTTCACTGGGAACGGTAAATCTTTACCCCCTGAGGAATAAATGAAAGAAATGCAACTGGAGATGCACCTGGACAGCGTGACTTTGGAGACAGGAGACACCATTCTGTTTTCCGAAAAGGAAACAAACTGATCAGATTTTCTGAGGTCTTTGGGTTCTGTGCAGATAAAAATGTAATTGTCTGTGTACATCCAATTGATGAAATTTAAATTCTGCCTTGTTTGAGAACTGGGGAAAAAAAACTCTGGCAACTCAATAGATTAAGGTTACTGATTAACGCCACTTTGGGAAGAAAGCAAGGGTTGGGTCCGAGAGAAACACAGTCCCTATGAAAAATCAAATAAGGGGGTTTGATAAGGCTTGAAGCTCTGAAACGCGTCTCGCTGACGTGATAGCTACTAAAAAGACAAGTCTTCCAAATTCAGAATTTTAAATCACAAGTGGCTGCAGCACCCTAGGGCTAAAAGCATGACAAAAGCTACAGCACTCTTGTAAATGTATCGCCCCCAGGCAGTATACACAAACAGCATGTCCATCCGTTATGGACATCTTGTAGCTACATTTAGAACACTTCTTAAACCCGGAGGGTTTGTGTTCTTTTTGATCCTTAGACATAACAGCAAAAACCACAGTACACAACACCACAGAAACAGGACTTTAGGTCACAATGGTTAAGGTGGGAAACTACCGCTAACAGTAGACAGAATCGCCAAGTTAAACGACTCTGACACAACGAGACACACCAAAGCAAAGGAAAAACGCTTTCCTCAAACTACACAACAGAGGGAGGACTAGGTCCTCTAATTTAAACGGGCCTAGAACGTAGGAATGGAGGGATACCACAAACAATACACACCACAAAAAAAACGATAACAAGCAAACAGCTATTAAAATAGCTTTTGTGAAGAAAAAGGACAATTTTCAGTGAGAAAAAAGTTTTAAAGCTACAGCCAAGCGAGACCACGTCCTAGCTCCACGAGTGGCATACGAGATCTGGGGTTATGGAGCGGTGCAACATGGGATACCACGTTAGCCCAGCCAATTAGAGACTTCATGCTAGAAAGATACAAGTTGGCAGAGTCGGAGCAGATGTTCGGCTCCGAACCCGTGAGTAAGAATGTAGACGAGATTGGACCACATATCAGTTTTTTCTTGCCCCAGATGTCAGGTGCCCCCTAATAAGAAGCAATTAAAATATATATACAAGGTTACACAGTCAACAAAAAAGCAACTACACCAAAAGGCTTTAAAAATAGTAAAAAGGAAAAGAGGTATAGGCAAAAGTCAGGGGGATGGAGGGAGGGTAACAAGGGCTGCAACAGTGAATACACCAACTTCTACATTTATGGTAAGTGTATATAACTGTACTGTGTTCATGTTTCACTGCTGCATTCATCACATTTGGGTAGATTCCCAAAGCTAAGGATGGGAGGAAGAAACTGGATAGCATTAGGACCAGCTATAAGGCTGTGCAAGACTGCAGTGGCAAAGCCAGCTCTGGATTTAGAGAAAATTGGCAAATGGTAATGCTTGGTAAAGTATGTACAGAACTCCAGGTAGCAGCTTCTAGGATGTTCCTGGTAGGGACACCTCTGAGAAAGGCTGCAGAGATAAATGCAGCCCTGGTTGAATGTGGTCTTATCCCCTGTGGGATAGGTTTTCCATGGTGCTTATAGCAGAAATGAATGCAATGGCCAATCCATTTAGAAATTGTTTGCTTTGAAATGGCCTTCCCCTCTGCCACTGCAGCAAATGCCACCAGCAGCTGTTCAGATTTCCCAAGAGGTTTAGACCTGTCCAAGTAAAATCTAAGTTGTCTGTGCACATCTAAGGAGTGCAGTAAACGCTCCCCTTTGTTCTGTGGATTAGAAAAGGTTGGCAAATGAATGGACTGATTAAGAGCCACACTGGATACTACCTTGGGCATGGAGGGATTGGTCCTGAGGGACACCCTGTCCTCATGAAAGATGATGAAAGGCTCTACTGCCATAACGGCCTGCAATTCAGACACTCTTCTTGAAGTGATTGCTAAAAGGAAGGCAGTTTTCCAAGAAAGCAATTTCAACTCTGCACTTGCAGCTGGCTGAAAAGGAGGTAGACGAGTTTTTTCCAATACAAAGTTAAGGTCCCAAGCTGGAGTTGGGGCTCTCCTGGGTGGGTCTTGAAGTCTTTGGCCTCCCTGAGGAACTGCTTGAGCAGTGGATGAGAGAAGGGGGTGGTTCTGTGTTGTAATGAGCTAAAATGGCTGAGGCATACATTTTGGAGGAAAAGGAAAGGCCCTTGTGAAGCATCTCAGTCAAGTATTGAAGAATCCGAGGTAAATTGGGCACAGCTGTGCCCATCCCCCGAGTTTGGTTCCAGGAACAGAATCTACCATTTTAAAGCATAAGATTTTCTAGTACTAGGCCTCTGCCTCCAGAATGACATCCAACACTATTTACTGAGGGATGGTAATGGAGAGATCAGGTAATTAGCCAGGCTGCCAGGTTTATGGTTTGTAACGGAGGGTGCAGAATTTGGCCCTCCTGCTGGGACAGCAGGGTACAGGTCTGAGGCAGGTGCCATGGTGCCAGCAATGACTGCGCAGGTGGGTGTAGCAGTGTTGGCATGGCCAGTCTGGCGCAATCAGTATCTTCCTTGGTTTGTCCTGTTTGATCTTTAGTAGTAACTTGGGAGGAGAGGCAGAGGAGGAAAGGCATAAACTGATGAGATTTTTCCAGGTGAAGGACAGGGCATCCACTTCCCAAGCTTGTTTGTGGGGAGACCTTGTGCAGAATTTGTCCAATTGGTAGTTCTGGGAAGAGGCAAACAGGTCTATCTCTGGGCTCCCCATTTATCAACACGTTGAATGTCTTTGGTTCCAGTTTCCACTCGTGTGGGTCCATGAGATTCCTGCTTAGTCTGCCACAGTATTTAGCTTTCCTGGCAAGAATTGAGCCTGTAGGTGCACTTGGTAGCTCAAGGCTGTGTTCCACAGAGACACTGCTAGCCTGCAGAGAGGGTATGAGTGGGTTCCCCCCTGCTCGTTTATGTACCACATAACAGTGGTGCTGTCCGTCTTTACCATTAATTGTCCTGGAAGAATGCGATCCTTGAAGGCTGTCAGAGCATTCTGTACAGCTAACATTTCTTTTTGATTGATATGCAGGTGCATTTGACTTGGGTTCCACATGCCCTGAATGCACTTCCCTGCCAAGTGAGCACCCCATGCACAGTCTGATGCACCAGTTAGGGTTTGGGTGGCAGGGGGTAGAGTGAATGGCAGTCCCTTGTTTTGGTGGCAGGCCTCTGCCCAAAGGAACTCCAACTGTAGGTATGATAGGAATCATTAAATTCTAGATACTGAGAATCTTGACACCATAGTTCTTTTTAGATACCATTGTAGTTTCCTCATACGCACTCTTTCATATGGAATTAGGAGAATGCAGGAGGCCATGAGAACCCCAAGGCTTGCGGCATGCAGATAGCAGGGTCTGTGTGGCCATTAGTCTGAAGCTGTCAAATTAACTTTTCTCTGGCATGAGGAAAGTCATCTGGGAAGTTGTGTTCAAGCTTGCTTCCGGGAATACAATTTGTTGGCAGGGTACAAGATGGGATTTTGTTTTGTTTATGGTGTACCCCAGAGAAGTTAAAGCCTTTTGTACAAACGCCACATTTCCAAAGTATGTCCTGGCTTTCTGCCTGAATTAGACAATCGTCCAGGTATGGGTGTATTCGAATATTTCTTTGCCTGCAAAACGCAATGACTGGAGCTAGGCATCTTGTGAATACCCTGGGCGCAGCAGATAAGCCAAAGGGCAGTGCAGAGAACTGAGTGCATGATGCCTGCTTTGAAGCGCAGGTATCTTCTGCGGGATTCCCTGACTGGGGTGTGCAGGTAGGCTTCCTTTAAATCCAGTGTTGCCAACCAGGCATCCTTGCCTAGCATAGGAAGCAACTGAAGAGTTAGCATCTTGAATTTTGGGATCACCAAAAAGGTGTTTAGGATTGAAAGGTCCAGGATAGGATGCCATGAGTTGTCTTTTCTGGGTACCAGCAAAAGTCCCGAGTAGAAAACTTGACCCTTTTCCTCTTCTGGTACAGTCTGAATAGCCCTTATGTTTGAGAGTAACTTGCTTTTGAGCCTCTGCCCACCAACCCTACAGTCTAGACTGCAACAGTGAAACAAGATGAACATCTGGAGAAGAGTTAGCATCTTGAATTTTGGGATCACCAAAAAAGTGTTTAGGATGGAGAAATCCAGGATAGGAAGCCAGGAGTTGTCTTTTCTGGGCACCAGGAAACATTGAGTAAAAACCTTGTCCCCTTTTCTCTTCTGGGACAGTATGAATAGCCCTTATACTTGGAGAGAGAACTTGCTTTTGAGCCTCTGCCCATTGATTTGGGGTTGGTAAAGTGTGGAAATGGAATTTATCCTTGGGAAACTATTTAAAACTCATTTGCCCTGGGTAACGAGTTCTCAGTTTTTTGCCTGCAAAGCAATCTTTCCCCCTTAAAGGAAAAGTCAGTTGAGAAAGGCTTGGAAGTTTTAAAGTTAAGTCATTGAGACAGTTTACCATGGTGGAGGGAGGGGTATTACTACTCCCTGCTTTGGGAGTGTAAGCCCCCCCACTGCTTAGTCCTGTGCATAATTTGGGACTGAAGCCTGGGTGTTCTGCTGGTTCTGGGTTTAGACTGAGGCCTGGAAGATGCAGGAAAGGACCAATTCTTAGAGGGCCAATGCCTACTAATCTTGGAGGCTGTACATGCAGGAAATCTTTAACAGTTTGCATAGATTTAGTTTTTTCCTCCATCTTTTTAAGTACTTCTGCTTTGTTGCCAAACAGGCTGTCCTGATTTAAGAGAGCATCCAGCAATTTTAGCTTTAACATGATCTGGCAAAGATTGCTCCTTAAGCCAAGCATGCCTTCCAAGTATGGACCCAGTGACAGCAGCCCTGCAAGATCCCTCTAGAGAATTAAAACTACATTGCAAAGTCCGTTTTCCAACTTGTTCAGCAGAATGCTTTAAATCATTTTCTGTTTAAGCAATCCAATAATATGCTGCTGATACTATACGAAACTGGTAGTTTAAAGCCCTAATAGCCAAGGCAGTTTAAGGCCCTAATGGCTAAGGTTGCAGAAGTGTATACCCCTTCTAATCCCATCTATCCAGTGCCCTGGAATCTCTATCAAAGGGGGTAGGATTTTTGGCAGTAGCCACCTTAATACCCTTGGGTGCCTGTGAAATGGTCTCAGGATCCACAGTAGAATTTTGAGAGGGGAACTTGAGTCAGGAACCCTGTAATATCCATCTGGTTTTCTGGGAGCAAGTAGTAAGGAGTCAGTGGCCATGCTAGATTCAAAAAAGACAACAATGCCCAGTACAAGGGGAATAGCTAAAGGCCTGTGTTGGGGCAGGAGTAAGAAATCCCTAAGCCTCTTTTTAGAATCAGAGTAATCCCTGGCTTTCCCAGCAGAAATGCTCCCCAAAAGTATGCAAGGTTTCATCAAAAGAGAAATCCTATGGAGGGAAAGCAGAGGGAATAGAGTCCCTCTGCATCAGATTCCTCATAGGTAGATAAGGGTTCATCGGAGAAACAAATTTCAGAATCCTGATCAGAAGAATTAGCAAATTCAGTCCCAGGTCTCTTAAAGGGGGAAGGTTGGCTTCCCAATTAAAGTAATAAGGTCATTTGTTTTCTAGGCAGAGGCCTGAGCATGCGGTCTGGGCGTCAGTTTTCTAGGCATGGATAGAGTTTTAGGCCTTGAAGATGGCGGTTTAATATGCAAGTCAGTAGGCCTGAATACTCCCTCAGAAGCCAGTGCCTGCACAGCATCTCCACACCCATCCAAGGTAGAGACATCCGCAGGTTCCACAGTTGAAGCATCTCGCGGCATACCGGACTCTGAATGGGTCTCAGTAGAGGCCTGCAAATCTGAAGTAGCAGGTATCTGGGACTGCGAAAGCACCTCACCAAGTACCGGAAAACTGGCGACTAACTTAGAAGCGTCATTGGCAGCTTTGGACCTAGGCAGCCTGTCTATCTTTGTGTTTCTTTTCTGGAATGTCGGTAGTCAGGTGGCTTACCGAAGCCATATCTGGGTAACTGAACCAAGTACCAAAATATTTAGAAGCATAAATACAGACTACGAATAGTCCGCTGTTTAAATAAGGCACAAAACCGACAGGGAGGTTACTTCGTGGTCAGGGCCTAGGCAAGGAATACAGTACAAATGAAAATCTTGAGGTATTTGCTTTCCACAAGAAATACAAATTGACTAACTGACATCGGTTTACAGGAAGAAAAAGTTTCCCCAACGGGGTACATAGCTTTAGTTGAAGACTTCGGTTCTGAAACCGAAACGAAAATTTCAGGAGTCAGCCGACTGGCACTTGCGAATTGCTTCTGATTCGGGCACTGCACAGCAAGAAATACTGATGTAATGGCATCTGCTACATGATTTAAACCCCTGACGTCATGGAAGATGAGACAGCAACAGACGCAGGACCCAAGACTTTGATAATCAGGCCGACTGTGGGCTACTGCAAGCAGATAACCCAAATGGGATGACTGCAGCAGTGTAACAGGAACATCTGGCAGTTTAATGCCCAAGAGTGGTAGAGGTACATATCTTTTCAAATCAAGGGATAGGGCATTTTTTTTTTGGATGTGCTGGTCTGGCCCCCTTGGGCCCAAAACCAAAAACCTCTGGGTAAACTGAAGTTTACAAATCCATAACCCTGTAAAATGTCAGATTTCCTGGGTGCAGGAAGAAGGGAATCTGGTTTCAGAGGATTCTTGGAACAACCACCTCCAGAATTGGGGGAACTGCCAGTGGTTCAAGCTCTGGGAGGTGGAGAAATTCCATGACTTTTCTTACACTGGGTATAATCTTGCTCTTCCAATAAAAATGTTCCCCAAAGGAGTGTAAAGTTTCCCCAAAGGATACATCCTCAGGAGGGAAAGCAGAGGCAAAGTTTTCTCTGAATCAGACTCCTAAAAGGAAGGCAGAGGGGGATCCTCTTCAAAAGCTGAGACCTCCTGGTCAGAGTCCTGCCTAGTCTACAAAGGGGTCAGTAGAAATCCCTGGGATTGGGTTTCTTCCATTTTCCTGAGGTGTTCAGAGGGAAAAAGTCTGCCCCTCAGCAGAAAAAGCAGATACTCTGTTAATTTAAAGGACCACTATGAGCAAATGAAGAAAACATTTATCTTGCCATGATTTACACCTCCCAAAGCTGCCTGCAGCAAAATAAGTACTCATTCCTAATTTTATTTTGTTTTTACTCGTCTGCCCTCATGGGGGCAGACATTGCGATTCCTTTGGAAAGCTAAATCTGTCCCATAATGCACAGACTGAGAACAAACAGCCCTACCATTTGTTGTCAGACTAGACTTCCATTCACTTAGAATGGAACACCTGAAAAAAAATGCCAAATTTGAGAGTCTGCAGCTTGTCATTGACTGGTATGTGCAGAGTTTTACAGATGTTGTTCCTACTGATGTACTACACATTCTCTGAAAGAAACTTGCAAAAGTGTCAAATTACTGAGATAAAAAGACTTTTCACAAAGAGCAGTTTTGCAAGTTTCAATTCCTGGCCAGGTTACTCCTCCCATCTCCCCTCCTTCAATGGGCTAGTCTCACATTTCCAACTTTCCTAGATTCAACTAGTCAGCTTTGCATGACAACAGAAAAAAAATAACAGCTTGGTGTGCCACTAAATCTGTTCCCTTGTATGTCTCTGCCTCTTCACTTCTGAATAGCATTTCAGAGGTTAGGCCAGTCTATCCATTTAAAATGTGCACATATTCAACTTGTAATGCATTTTGGCTGCTGACATGGTTATCGTCACATAGTTATTCTCTTATAATTTAACCTGAACTTATGGTAATGATACATTTTACAACAGTTCTCAGTTTAACAATGACCTCCCAAGCCTCTGATGTGACCTAGTTCTTTTTTCTTACTATTGCTTTATCTAGTGAGTCTTAGTTGTATACCTGTAGCATGTCTCATCCTCTCAGCCACAGACTCCTGGAGAAAACTTCCAAAGCAGATACTTGTATTGAAAGAGTAGCAGCAGCAGCTGTAGCAGTGAAAATACACTCCAAAACAATGCACTCAAAACATAGTACTGAAACACAGGGGAATGTATATTTCTGAATCAAGCTGCGATGAAATTACTAGGGACTTCACTGAGCACAATTTTACTCTTAATCTCTCCATTTCATAATCCATAACATTCGCACCACACTTACAAAGGCACACCTCCACCTTCCACACACAGCTACCCACACAACATACCAGTCAAATTTAAGGCTTTTCTCACCTCTCTACAAAACACTGCTGTAATGGCTTTGGCAAACTCCCATCCATATTTCTACACAGTCCAGATTTTTCAGAAAGTCCAGATTTTTTCTGTTTTTCAAAAAATTGCAGTTTTCTGTCAAATCACTGAACACTGAAGTCAGAAAGTTGACAGGCATTTGATTTTCAGACTTTATATCCTTAAGAAAATTCACTAATGCAAAACCTGTTTATCAACTCTAAGTTTGTAAGTACAATATTTATAAATTGTCCCATTTTTGGGTCTTTGTCCCCTATTTATGGCCTTGTCCAGATTTCTTGTTCTATAATGTTGAGAGTTATGCTGCCATCCCTTCCTACTGGAGCCAGTCCACTGCACTTGCACAAGTGTCCCCCTCAGCAAGGCAGCAAGCAGGTATCAGTGCAGATTTGCTTTATAGTTCTTTTACACCATACACAGTAAATCTTGTCCATGTTATTTATCCTTTTCCTTGGTTTCGTTTCTTACTTGTAGTGTTGCTTTTACTCATTTCTTCTGCCTCTCATATTTACCCCAATTACTTCTAACAAATACTTTTTCTCACTCTTCTCTTGCCCTCCTCCTCTTTATCCATTATTTGAACTTTTCCACTCTGACATTTGCTTTATGGGTAAATAACGCACCATCACCCTTATGTCAGCACATTTCAATGCTACATTGTATTTAGTCTAATAGGTAGGTAACTAGGCCATCGGACAAAGGGCCTAAGTAAGCCTAGCCAACAAGTTTCCCTGGCTTATGCCACCCAAGAAAGTTATTTTCCTGTGCCACTGTCGAGCAGAGCCACAGAAGTGATTCCCGGGGTATATTTTCCTCTCTCCCATCCATGCAAAGATT
Source organism: Protopterus annectens (assembly GCF_019279795.1). Lineage (NCBI taxonomy): Eukaryota > Metazoa > Chordata > Ceratodontiformes > Protopteridae > Protopterus > Protopterus annectens. Next base: position 334,169,543 of record NC_056732.1, read on the forward strand.
TTTCTTGAAGTGCTAATGAGGAACTTTGCTTGACATAGATGGGTAGCTTGTTCCAGAGTATGGGAAGTCTCTGGGACAGGAATCTCTCTCCAGCATGTCCTGCTTATTGTGGTGACAAGGTTTAGGTCCCTAGAGCGTGCAGCTCAGAGGGATTGGGATTTCTTTAGGTGTAGCATGTCCAACAGCTCTGGGTTTGACCTAGCTTTATATGTTAGGCAGAAATAATCTCGGAGTAGGCGATATGCTACGGAGTAAAAGCTAGATATTTTTTTAGATGGTCAGTGTAGGGCATCTGTTTGAGGCCAATAATCCTATTTGTGAGGTACTTCTGCGGCCTTTCCAACTGCTGCAAATGTCTTGAGGTATATTCCAAAAGGGGCGTTGTACTCTATTAATGGGTACAGTGAGTATCAAGTAAAGAGGAACAATGACCTCTTTTCCAGGATGAGCACCCTTTTGTGAGGTGTGCCACCTAGGACTTCCTGACTACTGTGGCAATGTGATTATCAAAGGAGAGAACTGTCCACCTGGGTCCCAAGGTCTCATCACACATTCGGTGTCAGACTACCACCTATGTGGTAGCTCACGGTTACAGAGTTTTTACTAAAGGGGATGACAATGAACTTATTGGCATAGAGCTTGAGGCCATGGTTCTAACACCAGAGATCTGTCTCAGTGAGGCCCTTCTGTAGGATGTCCACATCATTTGGGGACTCTACTCCTAGTTTGTAGTCATCTGCGAACTTCATTAGCTAGAGGCCTTCTGTGTTTGGTATCAGCCTGTACTTCAGAGAAGTAGATACCAGATACCAAACAGGTGTCCCAGGACTGAACCCTGTGGAACTTCACTTGTCACTGGCTTGATGTCAGATTTGGAGTCTGCAACTTTTACAGTGTGGGTTCTGTGAGTCAGTTGGCAACCCATCTTGTGACGTAGGGTTTTATACCTAGAGAGTTTAGCTATAATTCCAAAATGGGGGGTGGTGTAAAAAGCCTTGGTGAGGTCAACAGGTTGTGTGAACCACCTTATCTTAGACTGCCACAGAGAAGTCGATTAGGTTCAGGATGCATGATCTGCCTTTCACAAACCCGAACTGGGTGGGGTCCAGAGTTTGGAGGTTACCAATGTCTGTTTATGAGTTCCATGACGACATCTGACAGGGCTTGGTGGTAAATCTCTATGGCTATGGTGTGCAGGGTCCTGGGTACAAGCCTTGCAGAGGCTGTTTATTTTTTTTCAATCAGCCTCCTCAGGTTTTGTGCCTGCTGAATGGCGCACAGCGACTGTTATCCCACTCCACAAGGGGGGAGCCACCATGGACCCCGGGAACTACCGCCCCATTAGCGTGACGAGCCTGGTCTGCAAGGCCATGGAACGTATCATGGAACTTAATCTCCAAACTCTGGACCCTACCCAGTTCGGGTTTGTAAAAGACAGATCATGTCTCCTAAACCTGAGAGACTTCTTTGAAGCAGTCACCAAAGCCATAGACAAGGGTAAGGTGGTTCACACAGCCTATCTAGATCTTGCCAAAGCTTTCAACACCATCCCCCACTCTGGAATTATACTCACTAAACTAGGTATACATCCCTGTGTCACAAGATGGGTTGGCAACCGGCTCATTGACAGAACCCACACTGTGAAAGTAGCAGACTCCAAATCCGACTTCAGACCAGTGACAAGTGGAGTAGCAGAGAGTTCAGTCCTGGGTTCTCTCCTGTTTGGTATCTACTTCTCTGAAGTACAGGCCAACACAGAAGGTCTCTGGCTAACTAAGTTTGCAGATGACTGCAAACTAGGAGCCATAATCGAAACTCCTAATGATGTGGACATCCTACAAAAGAGCCTCACTGAGACAGATGCCTGGTAAGCCATGGCCTCAAGCTCAATGCCAAAGTGTGCATAGTCATCCCCTTTGGTAAAAACTCTGTACCCATGAGCTACAACATAGGCAGTAGTATACTTAACACCAAAAGTGTGATGAGACCTTGGGATACAGGTGGACAGTATTCTCTCCTTTGATAATCACATCGCCATAGTAGTCAGGAAATAATATGTGGCACACCTCATCACAAAAAGTTTCTCATCCAGAAAATGAGGTCATTGTTCCCCTCTACTCATCACTCAGACCCATTATAGAGTACAAAGCCCCTTTTGATATGTACCTCAAGACATCAAATGGAAAGGCTGCAGAAATACCTCACAAAGAGGATTACCGGCCTCTACAGATGCCCTACACAGACCATCTCAAAAAACTTCAGCTTTACTCTGTCGCACATCGCCTACTCAAAGGTGATCTCTGCCTAACAAAGCTATGTCAAACCCAGAGCTTTTGGACATGCTCTACTTACAGAAATCCCAATCCCTCCGAGCTACACGCTCTAGGGACCTAAACCTTGTCAGCACAACAAAACAGAACATGCCGGAGGGATAGATTCCTGTCCCAGAGACTTCCCATACTCTGGAATAAACTGCTAATGAGGAGCTTTGTTTGATATAGATAAGTATTCCAAGAAAAACCTTGACTGGATGGAAAATAGGAAATTCACCCCAGGGATCATCTCTGTGGCTCTGCTAGACAGTGGCACAGGAAAATAATTTTCTTGGGTGGTAAAAGCCAGGGTACCTTTTTGGCTGGGATTGTATAGGCCCCCAGGGCTGATAGCCTAGTACCTATGAACCTATACGTTCCATGGCCTTGCAGACAGCTCATCAGGCTAATAGGACGATAGTTCCCAGGATCAGTGGTGGCTCCCCCTTTGTGGAGTGGGATAACTGTTGCTGTGCTCCATTCAGTGGGCACAAAGCCTGATGTGAGGCTATGACATGGTGCTTAGGTGGGGAGCCAGTTCGTGTAAAACGCAGCCTGGGATGTTGTCCTGTCCCATGGATGCTGTGTTTTTGGCTTTAGAGTGCAGCTTTTACCTGTGTAGTTGTGATTACAGGGACTCTGCATTCTTCCTGTACAGATATGGGCCCTTTACGGTGCGAGAGGGTGGTAAAGTTAGCACTGAACCTTATCTGCCAGAATGTTGGCAATATCAGTTGGGTCTGTAATTTTCATGCAGTTGTGCTGCAACTCAGCAGATCTGGATGTTGCCATTGAAATTCTTGACATAGGTATAGAATGCTTTGTGGTTGTCCTTAGAATCAGTGGCGATTTTATTTTCATAGCTAGCTTTGGATGCTCTTATAAGGGGATCTCCGCGTCTTACGGAAGCTGACCAGGGAGTTTCTCTCTTTTGCAACAGTTTCTTCCTTCTGTTGCAGTTTATGACAGGGGACCACCAGATTGGCTTCCTTTTTTTTGGAGGATAGCTTCTGGGTTCTGTTTGGGATAGCACGATCCATGCACTCATGTAAGTGCTTAGAGTGCATTTGGGTAGGATTCAACAGTAGTAAAGTACAGTTTTGTACCTACCATAAATGTAGATGTCCGATAGGTATGCATCTGCAGTCCTTACATATGGGTTGTCCTGCCTCAGGCAGCCCTTCGGTCGGCCGGATTCCAAAGTTTGGGTCCGGCGTTGGCTGATGTCACCCCTTTCTCCGACAGAGCACCTGGGGTATAAAAGCGTCAGCCGACGCCATCTTCCTCAGTTTTTCTTGCCCCAGATGCCAAGTTCCCTCTAAAGAAGACTAAATTTTGGAGAAATGAATAAATTCCAATCATGCACAGCAATAAAAAACAAATACACCATAAAAGATAACTACAGCTAGCTAAAATGAGGGATAGGTACCCAAAGAATACCACTGAGGGGTAGGTGGGAGGGAAAACCTGACTGCAGATGCATACCTATCGGACATCTACATTTATGGTAGGTACAAAACTGTACTATGTCCTTCAAAGATGCATCTGCAGTCCTTACATATGGGTAGAATACCATAGCCAAGCTGGGGGAGGTAGGACCCAAGAAAAGGATGGTGTAGCTAACATGCCCTGCAGGACTGCAGTAGCAAAGCCTGCTCTGGATCTGGAATATAAAGGCAAGTTATAATGCTTGGAAAATGTATGCACAGAGCTCCATGTAGCAGCTTCTAAAATGTCCTTTGTAGCCACCCCTCTTAAGAAGGCTGTGGAGGTGGCTGTTGCTCTGGTGGAATGAGGTCTGATGTTAGCTGGCACAGCTTTTCCATGAAAAGAGTAACAGAATCGAATGCAATTTCCTATCCATTTTGAAATTGTTTGGAAATTGCTTTTCCTTGTACACCAGCAGCATATGCTACAAACAGTTGGTCAGTTTTTCTGTAAGGCTTAGTTCTGTCCAAGTAGTAGCGCAACTGTCTGAATGTCCAGGGTATGCAGAAGTTTCTCTCCTTTATTTTGTGGGTCTGGAGAGAAAGTAGGCAGGTGGATAGCTTGGTTCAGTGAGACTCTGGATACCACCTTTGGCATGAATGAAGGAAGGATTGGTTCTCAGAGACTCTGTCCTTATGGAAAATGAGAAATGGTTGTACTGCCATGAGGGCCTGTAACTCCGATACTCTTCTTGCTGAGGTTATGTCCAGAAAGAAGGCAGTCTTCCAAGACAGGAATTGCAGTTCTGAAGATGCTGCTGGTTCAAAGGGAGGTAGAGTTAATTTTTCCAACATGAAGTTAAGGTCCCATGTAGGCACTGGTGGTCTCCTTGGAGGGTTGATGTTTTTTTATCCCTCTTAGAAACTGCCTTAGCAGAGGACGAGAAAATACAGGTGGATCAGTGTTGTACTCTGCTAAATAGCTGAAGCATGTATTTTTATGGATGAATAAGAAAGGCCATTATGGAGCATTTCAGCCAAGTATTCAAGGATATGTGGAATGCTCATCACAGTCGGACCCTGACCCTTTGCGGTGCTCCAGGTTCGAAATCTTTTCCATTTTGCTGAATATGCCTTTCTTGTGGAAGGCCGCCGAGCTTCCATGATGATATCCTTTACCCTTTTGGATAGTTTATCCTGGCGAGGAGTCAAGGTATTTTCCAGGCTGTCAGCTGCAAGGTTTTTAGACTGGAGTGCAGAGTTTTGTAATTGTGCTGTGTCAGAAGAAGTGGCCATTGTGGTAGAGGCCACGGTTTCGTGCGTGACATGCTCTTTAACAGTGGATACCAGTGTTGTCTAGTCCAGAGCTATCAGAATCACTTTTGGTTGCTCTGTCCTGATCTTCAGTAAGACCTTGGTCATTAACGGAAGAGGTGGGAATGCATATACTGTTTAGAGCCTTCCAGCTGAAGGATAGGGCGTCCACTTTGTATGCTTGAGGATGGTATGTCCTTGTGCAGAATTTCTTCAGTTGATGGTTGTGGGGGGAGGCAAAAAGATCTATGTCCGGCCTTTCCCATGCTTGTACTATCTGAAGAAAAATGTCTGGATGCAACATCCATTTGTGTGGATCCATGGCGTTTCTGCTTAGGCTGTCCGCCAGTACATTGTCCTTTCCTGGTACGAACTGGGAATGCAGCTCTATATTGAGTTTTAGGGAAATTTCCCAAAGATTCATTGCCAGCCTGCAAAGAGGGTAGGAATGGGTACCTCCTTGCTTGTTTATGTACCACATAACTGTGGTATTGTCTGTCTTTATTAGCAGGTGACCTTGATGCAGGAAATGTTCGAAGGCCTCGATTGAATCACTGCCAGCATTTCCTTTTGGTTGATGTGAAGGCGCAATTCCTTTCGTGTCCATTGACCTTGAATACATCTGCCCTTCATGTGTGCTCCCCATCCATGGTCTGAGGCGTCCATTGTAATGGTTTGGCTGATATGAGGCTTGCTGAAAGGCAGACCCATGTTTGACTGGCTTGCTTGTGCCCACCACTTAAATTATTTTTGGAGGCATGGAATGAGGGGGATCAAAGCTTCTAGGCTGTGACTGTGTTGAGACCATAGACTCCTTAGGTACCATTGTAGTTTCCTCATATGCAGCCTTGCTTGTGGAATCAGAAGAATGCAAGATGCCATGAAACCCAGGGCCTGCAGGATTTTCCTTGCAGTCAGCTGGGTTTGTGTTGTCAGATTTCTGAAATAAACCGGTAATTGTTCTTTTTCTTCTGTGAGAAAAGCCATTTGGGTGTTTGTATCTAGCTTTGCACCCAGAAAAATTATTCGTTGGGATGGAACAAGTCTTGATTTCTGAATGTTGACTGTATCCCAAGGCCTGTAGTAGGCGGATGGCATAGTTCAAGTGTTTGTTGGCTGTCCACTTGTATAAGGCAGTCGTCCAGGTATGGGTATATTTGAATCCCCTGAAGTCTGCAACGTGCAATTACTGATGCCAGGCATTTCGTGAATACTCTGGATGCAGTAGATAAGGCAAAGGGCAATGCTGAGAATTGATAATGCTCTGAACCTGCAAGAAAATCTGAGGTCTTCTGCAACTTTGTCTGATAGGGACATGCAGGTATGCCTCCTTGAGGTCTAGAGTTACCAGCCAGGACCCCTTGCCCAGCATGGGAAGGAGTTGCTGTAAGGTCAGCATTTTGATGAGATAAGTATTCAGTGCGGACAAGTTCAGAATAGGCCTCCACTGCTTTTCTTTTCTTGGAACAAGGAATAGTCTGGAATAAAATCCTTGGCCTTGTTCTGTGTAAGGAACCTTTTCTATTGCCTTCATTTGTAGTAGTTTGGAAATTTGCTTGAAAGCCTCTGCCCTTTGATTTGGTGGCAGGTTTGGCATGCCTTGTCTTTTTAGTAATGTATGAAAATGGAATCTGTATCCTTTGTCTATTTGCAGTATCCATTTGTCCTTTGTAATACTGTGCCAATTTTGAGAATAGAGATAGCTTTCCGCCCAAAGGTGCTTCCAATTGAGCCCTGGTTGGCTGAGTCAAAGTCAAGTCATTGAGTTTGTCCTTGTGCAGCAGTTGAAGGTCCTGCACTACCTCTCTGGTTAGGAGGCTGCCATTGACATCCTCTGTAGGAGCCTCGAGCTTGCCCTCTACCTCTGGCACGCCTGTTTTTGCCTCTCTGAAATCTGTCTGTCTGGAAAGGACCAATTCTTAGGCCAATTTCTGCTGAATCTTGGTGGTTGGACCTGGAGAAAATCTTTGACTGTTTGTACTGATTTAGCCTTTTCCTCAAATTTCTTAAAGACCTCTTGAGCCGTGGAACCAAATAACTTTTGTTTTTCCAGTGGTGCATTCAGAAGCTTTGCTTTAACATGATCTGGCAGTGTTTGTTCCTTCAGCCAAGCATGTCTACGTATGACTGCACCTGTCATTGCTGACCTACATGAAGCTTCCAATGAATCATAACCACACTAAGAAATGGTTGCTAACCTGCTGAGTTATGCACCAGATCCTGAAGCGCCTTGCGGTCTAGGGGTTCAGGAGAGGATAGTTTTTTATGCAATTCATCTAACAGATACTCGATACTGTTATCATATGGAATTGACAATTTAAAGCTCTCATAGAAAGAGTGGAAGTAGTATACACTTTTTTACCCCATCTATCTAATGCCCTGGATTCCCTTTCAGAAGTGGATTCTTGGCAGTGGTGGTTGTAACCCCTTTAGGGCCCTGGGAAATAGTTTCTGGGTCAGCAGAGTGGCCCTTGTAAAGGTATAGATGTGAGTTCGGGACCCTGTAGTACCCGTCAGGTTTGACAGGAGCCGGAGGAAGGGAGTCAGGGGAAAGACTAGACTCAGAGTATACATCTTCTATAACACTTAAAACAGGAGGAATAGCCAAAGGTCTATGCTGAAGTAATGTAAAAAAGTCCTTAACCTCTTCCTGGAATCAGAGAATTCCTGGCCTTGCCATTGGAAATGCTCTCATGGAGTGAAGGGTCTCCCCAAAGGAAAACTCTTCTGGGGGGGAGGCAGAGGGAACAGATTCCTCTGCATCAGAATCCTCGTGGCCCGGAAGGGCCTCCTCCTGGTAGTCTGAAAGGGCAGAGTCATCTAAGGCCTCATCTGAAGACTGGGGATCTGTCTGCTCAACCCTGGGCCTTTTGCCTGGAGGTGGTTGAGAGCCCCTGTCTGGATGTGGCTGAGAGCCCCTGATTAAGGAGATAAGGTCTTCAGCCAAACTTAAGATTTGTGAACCGGTAGTGGATCCCTGAGGAATAGCCTTGGGAGGGAGAGTTTTTGGCTGTTTAGCAGCTTTAGCCTGTGTAAAGGCCTTAATGGACATGGATACAGGAGGCCTGGCTGCCCCACGTGCTGGAGTAGTTTTATCAACAGAAATGGTGTCGGATATTTCCTGAGCACCGGTTTCAGGCGGTAATTCTATGACCGACCCAGTGACGGCCTCTGGTACCGAAGTTACCGGCTGCGCGGTGAAGTCTGTCGGAAGCGGTAGAGATTCAGCTTCAGTAGAGACAGACACTCGCGGCAGGCCTAGGCGTGAAGTCGGCCGAAACCGCGGCCTGCGTGTCGGTCCTTATCCTTTCGTTTTTTGGGTAAACAAGCTGTCGGAATCTCCGACGGCACGATAACAGAAATTTCCCCAAAAAAAAATTCCTCTGCAAACTCTGCCCGATGCCTAAGAGTGCGTTTATTGAAGGAAGCACAGGCTGAACAGGCAGAGACGTCGTGGTCTGGGCCTAGGCAGGGTAAGCAGTAAGTGGAAATCCTTATGAGGTATTTGTTTCCCACAAGATAAACAATTAACTTTAACCGTTTGATCCGACATCGGCTGAGGCAAGAAAGAGTCCCCAACGGGGTACTTAGCTTTTTTGAAGACTTCGGTATCTGAAATCACAGGAGCTGGCCGACTGGCACTTGCGAAATGCTTCTGCTTTGGGCACCTCGCGGCAAGAAAGACTGAGGAAGATGGCGTCGGCTGACGCTTTTATATCCCAGGCGCTCTGACGTTGGGGAAAGGGGCGACATCAGCCGACACCGGACCCAGACTTTGGAATCCGGCCGACCGAAGGGCTGCCTGAGGCAGGACAACCCATATGTAGGGACTGCAGATGCATCCTTGAAGGACATCTGTGTTGGCCATCTGCATGGGTGTTATGAAGTTCGCCACTTCTGTCTTAAGCATAAAGTTGGCTATGGAGAAATGTTTTACCGTAGTTCCTTAATGTGGAGTGAGGGCGGGATGTGGATATCTAGGGTGATTAGCTTAGTCAGATCTGACCAAGGAGTTGACTTCGGGTGTGGAACACCGGTCATTCATGTTGGTAATGACTAGGTCTAGGAGATTGTTGTCCTTGATGGTAATGACTAGGTCTAGGATATTGTTGTCCTTGATGGGAATGTGGATAAGTTGATCCAGGGCAATGGAATTTATGAATTGCAGAAAGCGTTGAGCAAAGGAGTTGGTACACGAGTAGTTTTCCCAGTTAATGGTGGGGTAGTTGAAATTGCCCATTATTAGGGTGTTTGAACCCTAACATTTTCCAGTATATCAAGAAAAGAGTGGGAATCCTGGGGCATGATGGAGGATCTGTAGCACATTACAATTTGGATTGCAGTTTTGCCCAGAGCTAGTTGCACTTGGATAACCTCGGATGCATTATGCTGAGCAACTAGCCTGGAGGTGTGGATATCCTTAATGAATATGGGCACACCTCCACCTTTGGTGTTCCATTCCAGGTTACGTGGCCGAAAAGTGTATGAGTTATAGCCTGGTAGTGCAGGGGTGCTCTTTGGAGCCTTGAACCAGGTCTCAAGTCACTGCACAGGTATCCATGTTTTCCATTTTAAGGAGTGCCTTGAGTGTGTGCATTTTGAGATTTAGACTTCTAGCATTGCGTACCATTACCCTCAGTTTTTGCTTGCCTGTTCCTGTTGCAAACTGGTCTAAAAAAGGCACTATAGAGGCAGCAAGAGCCTTAGCCAGTATCCGGAACCCCATGGGCGACAGGTGCAGGCCATCTCTGGCAAAGCATCATGGTCTGTTGACCATGTCGTCCCAGGCAGACAGATACTGGATCCCCTTAGAACACCAGAAGCTTAGCCAATTTTTGAAGTCAATCATTTTGCCCTTGTACTGCGGTATCATTCTGGGCAATAGCAGAATGCTACTTAGGCCTAGGGTCATACCTCCCTGGGCTACAAGATCGGAGAGCTCTTCCATGTCTCTTTTCATGTAGTCCAGGGAGGCACGTCTCGGGTCATTCACACCAACATGGACAATGAGTCATATTTGTACTTTGTTGTGGAGTGACCCGAGTGCATGGGTTATGTGGCAGATCCCGGCACCCGACAGGCAGCTGACAGTAACCTTCTTGTTTAGCCTGGTAAGTGGGACATCAGTGTGCCTGACTACAGAGTCACCTATGACTAGTGTTTTGGAAACATTTTCCTTCAGTGTTTTTTTTCTTACGTTCTGGATTTTTCTTGGTATATTGACTGATTTTCTTAGTATATTTTATTTTTTATTTTCCATTTGTTTACCAGGTTAGTCCAACTGGACACAAGATGACCATTTTCAGCAGAGGCTGGGGGAGAAAAGCTCCAAATGCATAGTAAACAATTATAAAAAAAATAAATTATACAAACTATTTTGTACAAAGAGCATAGAAAATATAAAAGGAGTAAAATCAGAGTTTTACAATTGATGCAGCATACACAGTGGTTAGAATATTGAGAAACAATTAAACAAGATAATATACAACAAATATACAACTGCTTGAACATAAATTCAAAAAGAAGTTTCCATAGACAAACAGGGTCAAACTAGAAATCATAACTATATTGATATGATTTATATTGCAGTTATCTTGTTTTAATGATGGTATGTGTGTATTATTGTACGTATCATATGTGCACAAATATCTATTAAATCTATGTATTTACAGTATATTGACAAAGTACTGGGTCACATCAGAGGCTTGGGAGGTCATTGTTAAGAAACTGAGAACTGTTGTAAAGCTTGGCATCGAATACCATAAGTTCAGGTTATGCTACAAGAGAACTATGTAAAGATAACCATGTCAGCAGCCAGAATGATGCATTATAAACCATAAACCTGAATGTTTTACTGTGCACCATAAGAAATGGATAGATTGGCCCAAACTCTGGACTGAAGTGTGCGCTTTTTTTATTCCTGGGGAAATGCTATTCAGAAGTGGAGACATAAGGGAACAATTTTAGTGGCCCACCAGGCTGTGATCTTTTTATGTCTGTTGTCATGCAAAGCTGACAAAATAGTTGAATCTACCCAAGCTGGAAATGTGAGACTGAAGCCCACTGAAGGACTGAAGCCCACTGAAGGAGGGGAGATGGGAGGAGTAACTTGGCAAGGAATTGAAACTTGCAAAACTGCTCCTGGTGAAAAGTCTTCTCAGTAATTTGTTGACACTTTTGCAAGTTTTTCAGAGAATGTGTAGTACATCAATAGGAACATTTGTAAAACACAGCACATACCAGTCAATGACACGAGCTGCAGACTCTCAAACTTGGCATTTGTTTTTCAGGTGGTCCATTCTAAGTGAATGGAAGTCTAGTCTGACAACAAATGGTAGGGCTATTTATTCTCAAGTCTGTGCATTGGGACAGATTTAGCTTTCCAAAGGAATCAATGTCTGCCCCAAGAGGGCAGACAAGAGTAAAAAAAAATAAAATTAGGAATGAGCACTTATTTTGCTGCAGGCAGCTTTAGTGCAGTAAATCATGGCAAGATAAAAAATAAGAAGTTATGTACTCACCATAACGTTCCATCCAAGTAGGTAAACTTCATTTGTCAGCAACCTATGGGATTCAGATCCGACCTCGGATCCGAGCCGGCAGTTTAACAGCTTTAGATCCAAGCCCCTCCCCCTACCCATAATCCCCTGCCAACCCTGACCGACCTCAGATCAAGTTTGCCCAAAAGCAGATACTGCCCGAAGACTAATACTTTCAAGATAAAGTGGGTAACACCCATGGACCAGAGTATGAAAACATTCACAAGTGAGGGGGCAGGAGGGAGGGACGGTTGCTGACAAATGAAGTTTACCTACTCAGACAGAACGTTATGGTGAGTACATAACTTCTTAATCTGAAGTAGTTAACTTAATTTGTGCAGCAACCTATGGGACAGAGTCCCCAGCTACCGGAACCTTGGGCGGCCTTCATGGAAGGATGTTTCGGAGCACTGCAGAGCCGAAGGATGCTCTCCCTCTGGAGATAATGTCCAATTTATAGTGACGGATAAAGGTATGAGATGAGGCCCAAGTGGCTGCTGAACAAATATCATCCAGAGAGACTAGCTCTAAAAGCCACAGAGGCAGACAGTAGAGTGGGCATGGACTCCGAGGTGCGGGCCTGCCAGAACTTTCATATGCTAAAAGGATACACTGCGAGATCCATCTGAACAGCGTGACTTTAGACACAGATTTACCCAAGTTAAATTTGGCAAAGGAGACTTAACTGGTCAGATTGCCAATGACCAGATGTCCTGTGGACGTAGAAGTGAAGTTGTCTATGCACATCCAGTGAGTGCAATTTATATTACCCTTTGTTTTGGTAATTGGGGAAGACTGGTAGGTTGATGGACTGGTTAATATTCGATTCAGAGGCAATCTTGGGAAGAAAGGAGGGATTGGTCCTGAGGTAAACTCTATCCTTGTGAAGTCAAATATGGGGGTTTTACACAGAGGGCCTGTAGTTCAGAGACCCTTCGAGCAGAGGTGATAGCAACAAGAAAGGCCGTTTTCCATGACAAGAATTTAAGATCTACTGAAGCTGCAGGCTCAAACGGGGGAGCCGTTAAGGCCTGAAGCACCAGCGTTAAATCCCAAGGAGGGACTACATCCTTCACTGGAGGTCTGAGCAGAAAGGTGCCCACCAAAAAAGTCTTACACAATTTCGTGGTGATCAAAGGGCCCAGTTCATTTCCCACGTGATGAGAGATAGCCGCTAGTTGAACCTTGACTGTGGAGGAGCTAGCCCCCTGATGAACCAGCCCTGACAGGAAGTCTAATACCGCTGGCAAAGGAGCTGTGAAAGGATCCAAATTTCAACGTTCCGCCCAAATGGAGAAACGTTTCCATTTGCTACTATAGACCTTTCTAGTAGAAGGCTTGTGCGCTGCTACTAGAACAGTTTTAACTGGGGAAGAGATACCGGGGAGTCCTAGCTACAAGTGGAACTGGAGCAGCCAAGCTGTGAGCTCGAGATTGTCCAGATTCGGGACTGGGAGATCTAAGGGGTGGGATATTCGATCCGGACAGGGATCCAGAATCGAAGGGGGATTCACCAGATGAGACCAAAGGCAAGGGAACCAGGGTTGACTAGGCCAGAATGGGGCAAGGAGGATTAGCCTGCTCCCCAACCGGCTGGCTTTCTGCAGAAACTTCAGCATCAGAGGAAGAGGGTAAGCAAAGTAGACCGGGAGGCCAAGCATGCACCAGAGCGTCTCTTGGAGGTTCCCCGGAGGGGGAACTGAGCACTAAATAGTTGTAACATTTTGTGTTCGAGGGAGAAGCAAAGAGATCGCAACAGGGTTGACCCCATTCGGCGAAAATCAGATTCGCTATCTCGGGATTCAGAGACCACTAGTGTGGTAACAGGATGGTGCGACAACCTGTCCGCTAAGAAGTTGGACCACCCCGGAATGTGCGTTGCTATAAGAAAGCGGTTGGTGGAGATCGCCCATTCCCACACCCTCATGGCCTCTCGACAGAGTGGGTAGGACCTGGTTTCCCCCTGTTGATGTACCAGACAACAGACATTGTCTGAATCGCAATAGTTCCTACAGGAAGAAGGTGCTGAAGTGCTTGCAACGCCAACAGCACTGCCCTCATCTCTAGGACATTGATGTGCAGAGATCTCCGTGGGGTCCCACGTGCCTTAGACTGTCCTGCCCGAACAATGCCCCCGCCCACCAGAGGCGGGAGGCATCCGTGGTCACCGTGGCTAGGGGAGGGGCCATAGAAAAGGGGTGTCCTTCCTGGAGGTTCAGAGATTGGAGCCACCATAAGAGGGCCCTCTTGCAAGCCCTGCTGAGGGGAAGGGGATGGCTCAGAGGAAATCGAAGGAAGGACCACTGGACCTGGAGGGTCCATTGCAAGACCCTCATGTTCAAACACGCCATTGGCAAAAGGTTGATTGCCGCTGCCATTGAGCCTAGAGCCCTCAGGACCAATTCCGCCGGAGGAGCTGAAGAATGTAGAATGGCCCGCACATGTAGCCTCAGGGTTCGTAGCCGGTCTGTGGTCAAGAAAGCTAGGAGCTGGTTTGTGTCTAATCTTGCCCCTATGAAGTCTAGTCTGAGTCGGGGTAAGAGACTACTTCTCTATGTTGATAGTGATCCCCAGCCGGGGAGCTACACGAAGAAAGTAGTTTCTGGCTGCGCAGAGTAGATGCCTTGTCAGGGCGGTCAGGAGCCAGTCGTCCAGGTACAGGTACACCTGGATTCCCTGGAGCCTTAGGCGGGTCGCAATCACTGCTAACACTTTGGTGAACACCCTGGGGGCTGTGGTGAGACCAAAGGGAAGGACCCCGAACTGGAAAGGACTGGCTCCTAGCCGGAAGCGGAGGAACCTTCTGGATCGCCTGTCCATCAGAATGTGGTAGTATGCATCCTTGAGGTCTATAGAGCACATCCAGTCGTTCTCCCGCAAAAGGGGGAGATGGATTGAAGTGTGACCATGCGGAACTTCTCTCTGGTTACGGACAGGTTCAGGGAGGAGAGGTAGAGGATAGGTCTTAAGTCAGTCTTTTTTGGCACCAAAAAGAACCTGGAGTAAAACCCCAACCAGCACTGGTCTGGGGGACGTTTTGGATGGCTCTTTTCCAGCAACTGTTGGATTTCTGTTGCTGCGGCCTCCCTCTGATCAGGTGGGACATCGGGGAGGTATCTGGGGCTGCGTGGGTAAAGAGAAAAGGGAATCTGATATCCTCTGGATATAATGCGATGCACCCAGCGGTCTGCCGTGATGGACTCCCAAGCTAGGTGCTTCAAGAAACGCGCCCCCCCCCCCCGACTGCCTCCAAAGTGGAGCAGTCTGGCATCCCCTCTGGTGTGGCATGGGTTGGTCCGAGAAGGGTTCTCTGGAGCCAAAGTTGCGCGGGCCCCCTCTGCCTCTAGGGCAGCGTCCACCCTGCCCTTCCTCTGCTGCGGAAGGGCCAAGTCCGGAGCGGGATGGAACTGTTGCGACTTCCGGAACCACATCTTCTGTCCCTTTTGGTTCTTGGAGAAGAGAAGCAGACTCCGACAGCAGACGTCTTCCCGTCCTTCTCACTCTGGACCAAAATATCATGAACAGTTTTGCCAAAGAGGGCAGCCCCATCGGCGAAAGACACCTTGAAGGGTTCCGTGAAATCAGTGTGCCGGAGCTAGGCCTGATGCCTCATGACAAGGCCCGCTCCGCTGGCTCTAGCGGCTCCCTCCGTGGCATGAGATAGAAGCCGCATAGAGATGTTTGATATGGATCGGAGAGTGGCCATCTGGGTGGAGTGCAAACGTTTGTCCTCTGTCGACATGGACTCGGGGGGCGACAGCATACTCTAATAAGGTCCTGCAGCATACTCTAATAAGGTCCTGCTGCAGCTGAAGCACATGTGCCATGTAGTTCAGCGACCTCAGAGAAGGTAGCCGAACTAAAGACCCGCTTCCCTAAACGGTCCATCGACCGAGACTCCTTGCTCGGGGGATGAACAGAGGGACTCTCCTGAGCTAGTTCCCTCTCCAGTGGGACTTGTCAGAGGGTGGGCCAAGAATTTTGTCCGGGCGCTTGGGGACTGGCTCCACAGTGTCCGGCTCCTTCCACACCCTGGTAGTAATCAAATCTACCAGGGGGTCGGCCAGAGGACACAGCCAAGAGGTAGACGGGCCTGCTTCAAACGCCACCAGGAACACTGATTCGTCAGAGGTAGGCTTTGGGGCAGACCACCCCCCTTTATCCTGAGCATCGGAACAACCAGAAGACAAGTGTTCAACCCCAAGGCACAACACACAGTGTGGCCATCCACCGGGGACAGCTTATGGCCACACACTGTGCACTTAGAAACGATAAATTTTGGGGCCTCAGCCATTTTAACTAAAAGAAACACGTTAGGCCCCAAACACACACAACCCTAACGGAACCAGGAAGGAAGGGGGAGGTAAGACAAAAATTACAGTTAAACGAGAGGGTTTTTACAAAAAGGTACCTGTAAACACACACAACCAAAAAACAGGAGAGGAAAAAGGTAAATTTTTTTCTCACAAAAGTCTCGAAAGCTTGGAGCTGTAGATCAAGCTGCTGTTGGATAACCACGGCAAACTAGATCTGAGGTCAGTCAGGGTTGGCAGGGGATAATGGGTACGGGGAGGAGCTCTGATCTAAAGCTGTTGAAAACTGCCGGCTCGGGTCCGAATCCCATAGGTTGCTGCACAAATTAAGTTAACTACTTCAGATTATATGTTTTTTCATTGTTTGCCCATAGTGGTCTTTTAACCAAATCTTGCGGAGGCCAGAAGGGGGGGGGGGGGCTGGAATGGAAAGATTGCTTCCATGGGGTAGTCTTGTTTAAGCCTAGGGATGTCAGACTCCCAAAATATCTCTGATGTAATGGCAGTGCTGCATTCCCTGGAAGCCAAGGCCTGTAAAGTGGTCTTGGGCCTGACCAATGAAAGTCCACAGATGGCTAGTTTTGATGTAGAGGGGTCTGATAGCATGCTGACCTCTGAAAGGGTCCTGAGAGGCCTTCATCACCTCGGTCACTGTACGGGGCGGCAGAGGTGCCTCACCAACTTCAACAACCAATTTTGCAGGGCTATCAAACGGCGAATGGGTGTCTTCAGTAGGCCTGAGCTTAGGTCATTTACATTTAGGTACAGCTATGGTCTCAGGAGTAGTGGGCGTCATACTAAGAAAAAAAGAAAAAAAAATGAGGACTTACTAAGGAACCTATTAAAGATATCTGGCTTACGCTGAACAGTTTGGGAAGTAATCTGGGTGCAGAAAATACTTATAGGAATATTGTGGTTTGGGCCTACACAGGTAACGGAGTGGAACTCACGGTTTGAAGCTTATTTACAACAGAGAATGCAGACTTTCCCTGATATTAGTTGAGAAAATTCCCCAACAGGGTACTTGGTTTTCTGAAGTATTCACTCTGGCATGAACCAACTCATTTCCTTTGGGCTCCAGCAAGAGCAAACCAAGGTAGTGTCAGTGGACTCCACTTATACCTAGTGTTCAGACATTCAGAAATGGCATCCACCGGTTGTAGGAAGAGTAGGAAATTTTACTCTGGTAGTCATGCCAGGCACGGGCTTCCACAGCAGAAAAACCCACAAGTCAGGCCTGCAACAGTGAAATATGTAGAACATCCAGTGTTGCCTTAGTCAGAAAGGGGTTACTAAAATGATGCACCTGACTTATTACCCTAGGTATCGGTGGAAAGAACAGGAATGGATACAGGACAGTTTGTCCATAACAAAGAGAAAGCATATGGACCAGAACATCTGTAGCGGTGTTCTGGTGAGGGGCATGTAAGTCTATTCCGGGGCCCCCCACTGTACAGTCAGGGCCAGGAAACAGCATAATCTCTGCTTAAAGAACCTGCTAGGGTATTGTTCAGACCCGGGATACAAGAATATATAAGCTATGAGTCAGCCCCATTTCTCGAAAAAACATTAAATCTCGCTCAAAGGACTGCCTAAATGGTAGGACAAAGTTCACACCTTACTTTTACATGTACCATATCACTGTGGTATCGTTTGTCCAGGTCCGCAGGGTCCCTGGGTTAAAGTTCTGCTGAAAAGCCTTTAGAACCTGAAAGATTGCTAGTAGCTCCTCCTAATTTGTATGCAGTTCTCTAATGGTGTCCAGATGCCCTGCCCTTTCAGGAAACCTAAGTGGCCCCCTCCAGCTATGTCTGAACTGTCTATGGTGTTGGTCAGAGAAATCTGACCAAGAGTTTGGTCGTATAGTGTTCTGTTACCATGAGAGGCAGTAGAGTTTCCAAGGTTTCAGAATGCTGTTCCAAAGCATTTTTTTTTTTTTAAAGAAACCATCCAAGTTAGTGTGACTTTGCCAGTGGGATCATGAGAATGCAGGATGTATGTACCCCAGAATCCTAAAGAATTCCCTTGCAGAGGTGTGTTTTGGAAGCCGGCTGTCCAGTTAAGAAAACCCATCTTATTCTGGTGAAAGGCTTTTTGCTGGACAGAATGAGGGCTCTCAGAAAGAGGATACTTTAGAAGGTAGGTCTCAAATCGCAAACTCTTAAAGGCAGTCTATGGTGATCTGTAACGCATGTAGCGTCTCTGCTGTGGATTTTCCCTGAAGGAGAGTCATTTTAGTGGTGGCAAATATGAACTTCCAAACTTCTGCAATGTACCATCAGAGGAGCCAAGCATTTTGTGAAACTTTGGAAGCAGTGAACAGCCCAAATGGTAAAGCACTGAACTAGAACAAAGATGACATTGCTACAAATCGTAGGCATTTTGTGTGACAGTCACTTTGGAGACAGACAAGATTCTTATCTACAGTAACCACAAAGGCATCCTGGAAAATCATGGGAAGTAGCTTCTGCAACGCATGCTTTCTGAACTTTGGGGCTGTTGAGAAACTAACCTTTTGAGAGGTTCAACATGGGCTTCCAGATGCTATCCTCTCTCAGAACTAGAAAGATCCCAGACTAAAAGCCTTTCTTCAAAATGGCTGGACAGGCTGTACAGATCTTTGGTGAAGTAGCTCCCTGAGGATAGGTGGTAAAAAGGCTTTCCTGCACGAGATGCCCAAGAAGGGTGGGATTTCCATGAACTGGATGTAGTAGCCATTTTCTTGGCCCCTGGTGATTTTTCCACAGGGTTAGTAAGGAAACTCTATGCTTGGGGGCAGGGGGAGTTCTTTGTAGTGCCTCGTTCAGTGAGACTGTTCTAGTTGCCATCTCCTGGAAAACTCTTGCCATGGCAAGGCCTCCCCTTATCTCTTCTAGAGGGAAAGAGAAAAGGTTTTGAAGGATAATTCCTACTGCAACTTTAAAAACTGAATTTTCTGTCTACAATTACCTTCCTTTATCCAACTTCTCTAAAACATGTTCAACTGAAGGTCCAAAAAGAAATTCCTAGTCTACTGGAGCATCCAGTTCACCTTTAATCTGATGTGACAGAGGCAGAGTCCTGAGCTATGGAGATTTGCAGATGACAGAACCTGTGGTAGCTGCTCTGCATAATAGCATCAGAGGCATCATTGCTCCACTTTAGGGAGTGCATGGAGACTTGCAAAGATTCTCTCGCCGTCTTATGAATTTCCTCGGATAAAGTTCTAAATGCAATAGAGTCCACCTTAACTAGAATTTTGCCCTGGAGAGATGCAAGGCACTTTAGCATATGCAATTGGCAATTCAAAGCACTTACTGTCAAGGTGGCAAAAGTATAAGCCCCCCCCAAATCTAACGGTCTACTTTCCCTATCATTTTGTTGTAGATTCACTGGAGACTAATAGAGGATCAGCCTTTAGATTTTTGTAATGGTGCTTGAGATTCAAACACCCTATAAAACTTGTCTGGTTTCCTAGGAGCAGGAGGTAGAGAATGACCAAGTAAAGCGATGTCATCAAATCATCCAAAACTACATGGACAAGAGGAATAGTCAGTGGCCTGGGAGAAGGCAAACTTAGCAGTTCCATGTCAAGGGTCAGAAGCCTCTAAGAACTGAAGGAAAACTTTCAAATGTTAAAATACATTCTACGAGGGATATCCCCAATGGAAAGGCCCAGGGGTGGGGTGGAAGAGAATAGTTTGATCCTGGGCACGTTTGTGGGAGAAGGTGCTAAAACTATGATGGAACCTGCATCTTCTGTAAAAGCCATCTGCTTTTGTATGGAGAGGTATCAGTAGCAGATGTATGCGAGTGCTCTCTGGATTTCACAAAAGCCATGAATTCCTGTGCTATCATTAGGTGGTCTTGGGCTTCAGTCGGTGTTGGAAGGAGTGAAGAAAGATTAGCTTTGGTTTGAGTGTCTACTGAATGACCTGAGAATGTGAGTTAAGAACTCAGCATTCTAGGCAGATGGAGTGTTTTCCTCGAAAAGTACAGTTGTGTACACCTACCATAAATGTAGATGTTAGAGTGTCTTCACTGTTGCAGTCATAACTGTAGGGTGCTCCTGCCGGCAGGCAGCCCGAGGTCGGCCAGAACCCCAAAGTCTGGGTCCGGCGTCGGCTGTACAAGCCAGTACACTGACGTCAGTACGCTCTGGTACATAGCCCTCAGCTGACGCCATCTTCTCCAGCCTTTCTTGCCCTAGATGTCAGAAGTTCCCAATAAAGCATAAATGAATCCCACTAGGAAACACAAATACACCACAAAAAAGAGGGGATAGGAGGGAGGGAAACACAGACTGCAACAGTGAAGACACTCGAACATCTACATTTATGGTAGGTGTACACAACTGTACTATGTTCATCGTGTTTCACTGTTGCAGTCATAACTGTAGGGTGGAATCCCAAAGCAGTGAAAAAAGGGGGGAAGTCAAGACAGAAGGGGCAGCAAGAAGACCCTGCAAAACAGCAGAGGCAAAGCCCACCCTGGTCTTGGAATACAAAGGGAGATTGTAGTGCTTGGAAAAAGTATGCACAGAACTCCAAGTGGCAGCTTCCAAGATATCCTTGGTAGGAACTCCCCTGAGAAAAGCTGTAGAAGTAGCAGCTGCTCTAGTAGAATGACTTCTCACAGTACCTGGAAATTGTTTCCCATGATGAGTGTAACAAAATCTTATTCCATAAGAAATCCATTTGGAAATAGTTTGTTTGGAAATAGCCTTTCCAAGAGAACTGGAGGCAAAAGAAACAAACAATTGGTTAGATTTTCTGAAATCTTTAGTCTTGTCCAAATAAAATCGTAACTGTCTGTGCACGTCCAAGGAATGTAAAATCCTTTCCCCTTTATTCTGAGGATTAGGAAAGAAGGTAGGAAGGTGAATTGTTTGATTCAAAGCCACTTTGAAATCACCTTAGGCATGAAAGTAGGATTGGTCCTCAAGGATACTCTGTCCTGGTGGAAAATAAGGTATGGTTCCACAGCCATGAGAGCTTGCAACTCTGAGACCCTTCTGGCAGAAGTCAAAGCTAACAAAAGAACTGTCTTCCAAGATAAAAACTTAATATCTGAAGATGCAGCAGGCTCAAAAGGAGGCAAAGTAAGTTTTTCTAAAACATAATTAAGATCCCAAGCAGGAACAGGAGGGGTTCTGGGAGGCCTTAAATTCTTAACCCCTCAAGAATTGTCTCACCAAAGGATGAGAAAAAACAGGGGGATCAGTATTGAAATGAACAGAAATAGCAGAAGCATGAATCTTAATGGAAGAAAAGTAAAGTCCATTAGACAAAAGATCCGAAAGGTAAAGCAAAATAGAAGAGAGATCAGGTACCAGAGGGTCCAAGCCTCGGTCCTGCATCCAAATGCAAAATCTCTTCCATTTAGAGGCATAGGATTTCCTAGTGCTAGGTCTAGCTTCCAAAAGAACACCCAAAACTTGTTTGGGAAGGCTAGAAGAGATCTTGAAGAGCCAAGCTGCCAAAGGGTCTTGAGATTGGAATGTAGCAACTGACCCTGGTGCTGGGACAGAAGAGAAGGGTTCAGAGGGAGAATCCAAGGAGGCTCCAAGAACAGGTGCTTTAAAGTTGGGTACCAAAACTGTCGAGGCCAATTTGGAGCAATCAAGATGAGGAACTTGGGCTTGTCCTGTTTTATCTTTAGAAAAATCCGAGGAAGAAGAGGAAGAGGAGGGAAGGCATATCCCGAAAGGTTTCTCCAGCTGAAGGACAGGGCATCCACTTTCCAAGCTGTTATGTGGAATGACCTGGTGCAAAACAGAGGCAGCTGATGATTGAGATGGGATGCAAACAGATCTGGGGGCATCCCCAAACTGCAGTAATCCTGTTGAATAAGTTGGTGTCTAGCATCCATTCGTGAGGATCTAAAATGTTCCTGCTCAGGCTGTCCGCTAAGAGATTCTGTTCTCCTGGTATGAATTGGGCCTGGAGTTGTAGATTCAGATTTAGAGCCGTGTCCCATAAAGTCATAGCTAGTCTGCCAAGGGGGTACGAATGAGAACCCCCCTGCTTGTTTATGTACCACATGACTGTGGTGTTGTCTGTGCAAATCAAGAGGTCCTGGATGCAAAAGGTTCTTGAAGGCTAGAAGAGCATTTTGAACTGCCAACATTTCCTTCAGATTGATGTGCCAGTGAAGTTGATCCTTTGTCCAGGTTCCCTGCTGGCAATTGTCTAGAAAATGTGCTCCCCAAGCATAATCCGAGGCGTCCGTGGTTATGATTTGAGAAGGTTGAGGAAGACGGAAAGGCTTTCCTTCGTTTAACGCACACACCCTGGACCACCAAAGGAACTCCTTCTGGAGGCAGGGGATCAGAGGAATCAGAGTGTCCAGATCGTGGTAATGCTGTGACCATACACTTTTCAGATACCATTGAAGCTTTCTCATATGAAGCCTTGCATTTGGAATCAACAGAATGCAGGAGGACATAGCCCAGTGCCTGCAGGAATTTCCTTGCAGTGAGCTGAGGTAGAGTTGCCAAAGTCTTGAAAATTGAAGCCAGCTGTATTTGTTTTTCTGTAGTGAGGAAGGCCCTTTGTAAGGTTGTATTTAAGAGGGCTCCCAGAAATACCATTTGTTGAGAAGGGATCAAATGTGACTTTGTGTTCACTGAAAATCCCAGTAGGAGGAGAAGACGTTGAACAAAATTGAAGTAAAAGATCCTTGCTGTCTGCCTGAATAAGGCAGTCGTCCAAACAGGGGTAAATCTGAATCCCCTGGAGTCTGCAATAAGCCACTACTGGTGCCAGGCACTTGGTAAAGACTCTGGGCGCAGTAGATAAACCAAAGGGCAGTACAGAGAATTGAAAGTGTCTCGAACCTGCCTTGAACCAGAGGAATATCCTGCGTTCCTGACTGATGGGAATGTGTAAATAAGCTTCCTTTAGATCCAATGTCACCATCCAGGCGTCCTGAGAGAGCATTGGAATCAGCTGCTGCAGAGTAAGCATCTTGAATTTTGGAATTTCCAAAAAGGTGTTTAACACAGAAAGATCCAGAATAGGTCTCCATGAGCTTTGCTTTCTTGGAACCAGAAACAGTCTTGAATAAAAACCTTTTCCCATCTCTGAGAGTGGAACAGGCTCTATGGCTCTCATGGCCAGAAGAGCATCCACTTGATTTAAGGCCTCTGACCATTGATGTTTTGGCAGATCTGGCCAACCGAAAGCCCTTGGCAAAGTATGAAAGTGGAATTTGTAGCCTTTTAAAACCACGTCCAATACCCATTTGTCCTGGGTAATACGAGTCCAATTTCTGTAAAAAAGAGAAAGTTTTCCTCCGAGAGGGGCATCCAGGTAAAGAGGTCTTGTAGCCCAACCGAGAGAGTCATTGAGTTTGCTTCCTTTGAGACTGGGATCTGTCTTCTCCCCTTCTAGGTGAAGAAGCAGTCCATTGTCTCGATCTGTAGGAGGCCTGAGCTTGGCCACGACCTCTGGAGCGTCTATATCTTCCCCTTTGAGGCCTGTCAGACGTGGGAAAGGACCAATTTTTGGAGGGCCAATTCCTGGAAAATCTAGGAGGCTGAACTTGCAAGAAATCTTTCACAGTTTGCATAGATTTTGCCTTTTCTTCCATCTTTTTAATAACCTCCTCAGCCCTAGATCCAACAAGAACATCATGCTGAACAGGGGCATCTAATAATTTAGCCTTAACCTGTTCAGGTAAACTTTGCTCACGAAGCCAAGCATGTCTCCTGATAACAGTACCAGAGGCTGCAGCCCTGCAAGAAGCATCCAAAGCAGCAAAACCACAATGCAAGCTATGTTTGTTCAGTTGCATGGAATACATCCTGTAGTTCCTTATCTTCTGCACATGCGGGAAGGGAGGCAAGCTTTTGCTTTAAAACAGACAAAAGAAATTGCTGATACTTAAAACATATGAAACTGGCAATTTAAAGCCCTAACAGAAAGGGTAGCAGAGGTATATACCTTTTTACCCCACCTGTCTAAGGCACGAGAATCCTTCTCAGAGGGAATAGGATTCTTAGAAGTAGCAACTTTAGCAGCCTTAGAGCCCTGAGATATAGTTTCAGGATCTGCAGAAGGATTCTTAAACAAGAACAAATGAGACTCAGGAACCCTATAAAACCTATCAGGCTTAGAGGTAGCAGGAGGCATGGAATCAGGATTCAAATTAGCCTCGGAAAAAGCATCATCCACAATGTCAAGAAAGTACAGTTTTGTACCTACCATAAATGTAGATGTCCGATAGGAATGCATCTGCAGTCCTTACAAATGGGTAGTCCTGTAGTCAGGCAGCCCTTCGGTCGGCCGGATTCCAAAGTCTGGGTCTGGCTTCGGCTGGTGTCGCACTTCACCCGACGTCATCGCGGCAGTTTTTTGGGTATAAAGGCATCAGCAGACGCCATTTTCCTCAGTGTTTCTTGCCCCAGATGCCAGGTGCCCTCTTGGATGGCTAAATTTGGATGAATGCCAATGTTTCCAACTAGTAGAGAGCAAACACATAAAATAAGCATGTATGTACATATATACAAACAAATACACCATAATAGATCCCCCCCAAGCTAGCTGAAGGATGGCAAATACCCTAGGAGTACCACAGAGGGGAAGGTGGGTAATACTGACTGCAGATGCATTCCTATCGGACATCTACATTTATGGTAGGTACAAAACTGTACTATGTCCTTCAAGGATGCATCTGCAGTCCTTACAAATGGGTAGAATACCATAGCTAAACTAGGGGAGGAGGAAAAAAGGAGAGATTATGGTGTAGTTAGAATCCCTTGCAAAACAGCAGTGGCAAAACCTACTCGGGATCTAGAGTATAAAGGTAAATTGTAATGCTTGGCAAATGTATGCACGGAGGTCCAAGTAGCAGCCTCTATAATGTCCTTGGTAGCCACTCCTCGTAAGAAAGCTGTGGTAGTGGCTGTAGCCCTTGTGGAGTGAGGCCTGATGTTCTCTGGAGTTGTCTTTCCATGGTAGGAGTAACAAAATCTAATGCAATTTCCTATCCATTTGGAGATTGTCTGTTTTGAAATTGGTTTTCCTTCCTTTCCTGTTACATATGCTACCAGAAGCTGGTCAGTTTCTATTGGACTTGGTCCTGTCCAGGTAGTAGCGTAATTGTCTATGTACATCCAAGGTGTGCAAGAGTCTCTCCCCTGTTCTGTGGGTTGGGGAAGAATGTAGGTAGGTGGATAGCCTGATTTAAAGACACTCCGGATACCACCTTAGGCATAAATGTAGGATTTGTTCTCATGGACACTATCTTGATGGAAGATCAGGAAGGGTTGCACTGCTATTAATGCCTGTAGTTCAGAGACCCTTCTTGCTGAGGTGATTGCCAGCAGGAAAGCAGTCTTCCAGGATAAATATTGTAATTCTGTTGTTGCTGCTGGTTCGAAAGGGGGAAGTGTCAATTTTTCTAGCACAAAGTTCAAGTCCCATGCTGGCAATGGTGGTTTCCTGGGAGGTTTTACATTTTTGATTCCTCTCAGAAACTGTCTGAGCAGAGGATGAGAGAAGACAGGAGGATCCAAGCTGTATTCTGCTGAAATAGCTGATGCATGTATCTTTATGGAAGAATAGGACAGGCCTGTATGGAAGAGCTCTGCCAAGTACTCCAGAATGTTGGCTATGTTTACCAGTGCCACATCTTTTCCCTTTGCAGTACTCCAAATGAGATATCTTTTCCATTTTGCTGCATAATTCTTTCTTGTTGAAGGTCTACGAGCCTCAAGGATTATGTCTTTAACCCTTTGGGATAAATTTGGGTTAATTGCTCTTATGTAATGTTCCAGGCAGTTAGCTGCAGAGTTTTCAGGTTTGGATGCAGGATGTTGTAGTTGTTCTGTGTTAACAGTAATGGGATCAGGGGTAGTGTCCATATTTGTTCCCGAGACATGCTCCTCAGCAACGGGTACCAATGTCTTGGCCAGTCTGGAGCTATCAGAATGATCCTTGGACGTTCCTCTGATCTTCAAAAGCACCTTGTGCATCAAAGGAAGTGGAGGGAATGCGTATGCTGTCAGGTTTTTCCAACTGAAAGATAGGGAGTCCACCTTCCAAGCAAGTGGGTGGTACGTCCTTGTGCAGAATTTCTTTAGCTGGTGATTGAGTGGGGATGCAAATAAGTCTATTTGTGGTAATCCCCATTCTCTTGTGATGGCTTTGAAGATGTCCGGATGCAGCATCCATTCGTGGGCATCTGTGGTAGGTCTGCTTAATATGTCTGCTAGAATGTTTTCTTTTCCCGGTACAAAAATTGCTTGTAACTGAACGTTGTAGCTCAGAGCCACATCCCATAGGTCCAGTGCCAGCCGGCATAGAGGATATGAGTGTGTGCCTCCCTGTTTGTTGATGTACCACATAACTGTGGTGTTGTCTGTCCTTATCAACTGACCTTCTTGGAGAAATGGTCTGAATGACTGGATTGCCAATTTTACTGCCAGCATTTCCTTTAGATTTATGTGCAGGCGCAGCTGGTCTTGAGTCCATAAGCCTTGTATGCACTTGCCCAGCATGTGTGCCCCCCAACCGAGGTCTGAGGCATCTGTTGTGATGGTTTGGTTGACTGTTGCAGAAGGGCAATCCTGTGTTTGATTGACAGGCCTGAGCCCACCATAGGAACTCTTGCTTCAGGCATGGGATTATTGGAATTTTGGTTTCTAGGCTGTGCTTGTGTTGGGACCACAAATTCTTTAGGTACCACTGTAGCTTTCTCATATGCAGTCTGGCATGAGGGACCAGAATTATGCAGGATGCCATGAAGCCTAGGGATTGTAGTACTTTTCTTGCAGTTAGATGGTTCTGCTTTGTTAATGCCAAAAAGTAGAGAGGTAGTTGCTCTTTCTTTTCTGCAGTTAGGAATGCCATTTGTTTTGATGTGTCCAGCTCTGCACCCAGAAAGGTTATTCTTTGGGATGGAATCAGCCTTGACCTTTTTATATTGACTGTATATCCCAGGGCTTGCAGCAGGTAAATGACTCTTTGTAAGTCTTCTGTTAGCTTGCTTTTGTTGTCCGCTTGTATCAGGCAGTCGTCCAGGTAAGGATAAATTTGGATCCCCTGAAGTCTGCAATGAGCAATTACTGATGCCAGGCATTTCGTGAACACTCTGGGCGCAGTAGATAAGCCAAAGGGCAATGCTGAGAATTGATAATGCTCTGATCCTGCAAGAAATCTGAGGTATCTTCTGCAAATTGGTCGTATGGGGACGTGCAGGTATGCCTCCTTGAGATCTAGAGTTACCAGCCAAGACTCCTTGCCCAGCATGGGAAGAAGCTGCTGTAGGGTCAGCATTTTGAATTTTGGCACAATGAGGAATGTGTTTAAAGCGGACAGGTCGAGAATAGGCCTCCATTTGCTCTCTTTTCTTGGTACCAGGAAGAGTCTGGAGTAAAATCCCTTTCCTTGTTCCATAGTTGGTACCTTTTCCACAGCTCTCATTCTTAATAGTTGAGATATTTGCTTTACAGCTTCTGCCCTTTGAGTAGGTGGTAGGTTTGGCATTCCTCTCTTTCCTGGTAGAGTATGGAAATGGAACCTGTAACCTTGGTCTATAGTTTGCAAAATCCATTTTTCCCTTGTGATGCAATGCCAGTTCTTTGAAAATAAGGTTAGCTTTCCGCCTAAGGGTGCTTCCAGTTGTTCCCTGGTAGGCGGTGCCACAGCCAAGTCACTGTGATTGTGTTGTAGCGGTGGTGGCTGCGTCCGTGCCTCGCTGGTTGTTACCTTGCCACTGGCATCCCCTGTAGGCACCCCTGGATTGGTTTCTGCCTCTTGAACGCCTATTCCTGCCTCTCTGTGTCTTAGAAGAGTCCGGAAAGGACCAATTCTTGGAGGGCCAGTTCCTGCTAAACCTTGGAGGTTGAACCTGTAAGAAATCTTTCACTGTTTGTACAGATTTCGCCTTCTCTTCCATCTTTAGTACCTGCTGTGCAGGGGAACCAAATAAATTGACTTTGTCCATGGGTGCATCCAAAAGCTTTGATTTGACATGGTCTGGTAATGCCTACTCTTTCAACCATGCATGTCTCCTGATAACTGTGCCAGTCATGGCTGATCTAAAGGAAGCCTCCAGTGCATCATAGCCACATTTTAAAGAATGGTTACTAACCTGCTGTATGTTATGTACCATTTCCTGAACATATTTTTTATCTAAAGATTCTTCAGAGGACAGCTTTTTAGTTAACTCGTCAAGCATAAACTCCTGACATTGAATCATATGAAATTGGCAGTTCAAAGCCCTGGCTGACAAAGTAGCAGAGGTGTAAACTTTTTTACCCCATCTCTCTAAGGACCTGGATTCCCTTTCAGAGGGGAGGGGGTTTTTAGTAGATGTAGTTGCTACAGCTTTAGGACCCTGGGAGATAGTCTCTGGATCTGCAAAAGGAGCCTTGTATAAATGGTGATGAATGTCCGGGAGCCTTGTATAAATGGTGATGAATGTCTGGGACCCTGTAGAACCTATCGGGCTTAGCAGGGGCCGGAGGTAATGAATCAGGAGCAGTGCAAGCATCATTAAATGCATCATCTACAACAGAAAGAACTGGAGGTATAGCTAAGGGCCTCTGTTGTGGCAAATGTAGAAAGGTTCTAAGCCTTTTTCTGGAGTCTGAGAAATCTTGGCCCTGCCACTGAAATTGTTCCCTCATAGCATGCAAGGTTTCCCCAAAGGAAAATTCCTCAGGTGGAGAGGCTGAAGGAATGGACTCTTCGGCATCAGAGTCTTCGTAAGGGGAATAAGGAGCCTCAGGAGGGTCTGTATGTTCTGAGTCATCAGAGGAATCATCTGTGGATACTGGCTCAGGGGGCTCTGCTCTAGGCCTCTTCTCTGGAGGTGGATGAGAGGTCCTGTATGGATGAGGCTGGGATCCACGAATTAAGGAAATGAGATCCTCAGCCAAAGAAAGCATATGGGAACTGGTACTGGGCCTGTGAGAGGGGGGGTTTGGCAAGCACCGTTTTTAAAGCTTTGGCTGCTTTAGCCCTGGCAAATGGCTGCAGGAGGCCTAGCAGCTCCACGTGCAGGGGTTGAAATATCCAAGGGAATAGTGTCTGATAATTCCTGAGAAACCGCAACAGAAGGTTGGATTTCAGAAGCAGATTCTACCGGGTTAGAAGAGGCCTCGGTAGAAGGCATGGTTTCGGCTGAAGAAAGAACCGCTTGCTCGGTTTCGGCCGAAACAGACACTCGCGGTTTGCTTAACCGCGGTTTCGGCCGAAACCGCGGACCGCAAGTGTCGATCCTTTTCTTTGCGTTTTTTGGTAATTTGTGTAGTCGGATTATCCGACGGCATAATATAGGCAAAATCAGAGCCGAAAAACTGCTCAGCAAACTCCGAGCGACGTCTAAGCGTCCTTCGGTTAAAAGAAGCACAGGCTAGACAAGCTGCTACGTCGTGGTCTGGGCCTAAATAAGGTAAGCAGTAGGAGTGGAAATCTTTGAGGTATTTGTTTCCCACAAGTTAAACAGTTATTCACTTTTTCTGACATCGGCTGAGGCAAGAAAGAGTCCCCAACGGGGTACTTAGCTTTTTAGAAGTCTTCGTAGTAGTATTCGGTAGTAGTAATCTCTGGATCTGACCGACCGGCACTTGCGAACAGCTTCTGCTTTGGGCGCCACGCGGCAAGAAAGACTGGGGAAAACGGCGTCGGCTGATGCCTTTATACCCGAAAAACTGCCGCGATGATGTCGGGTGAAGTGCGACACCAGCCGAAGCCAGACCCAGACTTTGGAATCCGGCCGACCGAAGGGCTGCCTGACAGGACTACCCATTTGTAAGGACTGCAGATGCATCCTTGAAGGAGATCAGGAGGGATAGCCAAAGGCCTATGTTGAGGAAAAAGGAATTCTCTAAGCCTCTTCTTGGAAGCAGAATAATCCTGACCTTCCCAATGAAAAATGTTCCCTCATCTCATGTAAGGTTTCCCCAAAAGAAAAATCTTCAGGCGGAGAGGCAGAGGGCAAGGAGTCCTCAGCATCCGAATCCTCATGAGGAAAAGAATATTCCTGATCAGAGAAAGAGACAGAAGATATAGAAGCCTGGTCAGAGGAATCCATAGGAACATCCTGTCGAGGCCTTTTCTCAGGGGGGGGGGGGGGGGTGAGAACCCCTAATCATAGTAAGCAAATCTTCAGCCATCCTCAATTGCTTCTGTGTCCTGGGAGTAGATTCAGAAGTAGCTTGAGCAGGAGCTTTGGACTTAACAGGAGTCTTTGCCTTTGAAATAGTGATGTGAGTAGGCCTGAATACCCCCTCAGAAGCCGGTACCTGCACAGCGGTTCCGGACCCATCCGAGGGAGCGACGTCTGAAGGTCCTGCAGCAGATAAAATAGAAGGCCTTGATGGCTCCCCATGGGAGTCCGTATCGGCCATCGGTTCAGATGTGGCGGACAGGGGCTGCAAAAGCGCCTCACTGACGACAGCCGAACCGGACGCTGGCTCCAGCTGCAACGAGTCCTGTTTGGACCTCGGAGGCCTGTCCTTGTCTTTGCGCTTCTTTTGAATTCCGGTAGTATCCGACGACATTCTATAATAATTGAAGCGTCTGCCAAAGTAATTCAGAGCCCAGTCGTACCTGCGTTTGATAGTACAAGAATTAAACCTGGCACAGAACAGACAAGAAACGTCGTGGTCAGGGCCTAAGCAAGGTAGACAGTAAGAGTGGAAATCTTTAGGAGGTATTTGTTTCCCACACGTAATACAATTAACTTTTTCTGACATCGGAGGAACAAGAAAAAGTTTCCCCAACGGGGTACTTAGCTTTAAGAGAAGTAAGAACTTCGGACCGACAACAACCAAAAACGCTGTTCGAAAATCACCAACGACTTGCAAGCTGCTTTCCACCGCACGGCAAGACTGGAGAAGATGGCGTCAGCTGAGGGCTATGTACCAGAGCGTACGGACATCAGGGTACTGGCTTGTACAGCCGACGCCGGACCCAGACTTTGGGATTCTGGCCGACCTCGGGCTGCCTACCGGCAGGAGCACCCTACAGTTATGACTGCAACAGTGAAACACGATGAACATCCTATGATCCAGACATTGGAAGCTGAGGCTTGCTGAGTTCTCACATCTGACCAATGTGTGTTGTGGTAACATCTGTATTTAGGCCAGAGACCATGGGGCCTTCTGTAGTTGCATCATGGAGTTCAGGCTTAGAAGTCACCAGAACAGGGGGACTGCAGAGACTTCAACTGGGTAGGACAACTTGGGGACTAGACCCAGAGCTGCTTCTGAAACGTCTGGGTCCTTGGTCTGTGTCCTTTTCTTTGCAATGATGCTAGTGTTTTTGAAGTCCCTACAGTAACAGCGAATTACGCCATCACCTGGGAAACCAAACAGGATAAGGGAAGCCATTACCCTGGCTCCATGTTTTAGTTTTTGCATGGAATTTTGCTCAAGATAATTTAAAAGATATCCTGAGACCCCAAGCAGAACTCTATGTGGGATTTGCTTGCAACACTAAGCAATTGTCAACTTAAACAGTAAATTAGGAGACAACCTCTCCAAGAGGATACTTATCAGATACCAAGAGGAGGTTCTTTAGAAAAAAGAACAAGACGAACTGCAAGTGCTCTGAAAACACAAAGCACACTAGATTGCATGGCTAGAATGAACTGAAGATGGCAATGATGGATGCCCATCTTATACCTTATACCCAGACATCCACACTGGGGTGCACCTGCTATGGATGAAGCAAAAACACCGGAAATCAGGATGGTTGCAGGCTTCTGCATGGCAGAAGACCCAAGAATCATCAAAACACTGACTACAAAGAACATCTGCTTAAAAGAAAAACAGCAAGTTAGAATTCCCAGAGCAATTAACAGTAAATAGAAAAAATACATAAAATCATACCTCTCAACTGTTCATATTTACGCAGAATGCCAAGATTTTTGCTTCATATTTTCGGTCTGTTCCTCAAAATAGTTTTTCCTGGTCAATCTTTGGTAAAACAAGGATTGAAGTCAGAAAATACTGACAGCATTTGAGTTTCAGATTTCATATCCTTCAAAAAAAAAAAAAAACTTATGCCAACGTGAAACCTGTTACTTTATCAACTTTTTAAATATTTCTCAAACACAGAAGCTGTTCCCATTTTTGGGTCTGTGTCCCACAACTATTTATGGCTTTGTCCAGACTTCTTGCGCCAAGAGGTTGAGGTATGCAGAAAATATTTAAATGAAACAAATCAAAATAGAGAGAAAGGAGGCCCCCAAAGGGATCTTATCTGAGCCTGCAAGCTACAATGCGCCAATGAAGGTTGCTGAGGAGATTAAAAGTACAGTTGTGTACACTTACCATAAATGTAGATGTCTGTGTGTATTCACTGTTTGCAGTCATTACATTTGGGTAATCTGCTGGCAGGTTGCGCTCAGTCAGCCTGATTAACAAAGTCTTGGGTCCTGCGTCGGTTGTGGTCTTCCATGACGTCAGGTCGTCACTGGTATAAAACATGCATCCGATGCCATTACATCATTTTTTTTCTTGCCCCAGATGTCAGGTGCCCCCCAATGGGGAGCAAACAATTAAAAACAGAAAAATATACCTCCAACCTAAAGCAATACACCAAAAAGGCTTTTATGCATAGTAAAAGAAAGTAGAGGTATAGCCGGAGAAAAATAGGGAGGTGGAGGGAGGGTAACCAGGACTGCAACAGTGAATACACCATCTACATTAAGGGTACACAACTATACAAGGTTCTGCGTGTTTCACTGTTGGTCATTACATTTGGGTAGACTCCCAAAGCTATGGTTGGGAGGAGGTGTTTATACAGCATTAGGGCCAGCTATAAGGCCATACAAGACAACAGTGGCAAAGCCAGCTCTGGATTTAGCGAAAATTGGTAAATGATGATGCTTGATGAAAGTATGTACAGAACTCCAGGTAGCAGCTTATATCCCTGGTAGGAACACCTCTGAGAGGCTGCAGAAGTAGATGCAGCCCTGGTGGAGTGAGATCTGATCGGTTTTCCATGGTGCTTATAGCAGAAATTAATGCAATGGCTTATCCATTTAGAAATGGTTTGCTTTGAAATAGCCTTCCCCTTTTTCTGCTCCTGCAGCAAATGCTACCAGCAATTATTCAGATTTTCTTCGAGATTTAGTCTTGTCCAAGTTGTCTCTGCACATCCAAGAAATGCATAATCCGTTCCCCTTTGTTTTGTGGACTGGGAAAGAAGGTTGGCAAATGAATGGACTGATAAGAGCCACACTGGAAACCACCTTGGGCATGAAGGATGGATTGGTCCTCAGATACCCTGTCCGCATGAAGGATGATGAAAGGCTCCACTGCCATAAGGGCCTGTAATTCAGATATCCTAACTGAAGTGATTGCTAAAAGACAGACTGTTTTCCAAGAAAGAAATGTTAAGTCTGCAGTAGCAGCTGGCTCGAAAGGAGGCAGAGTGAGCTTCTCCAAAACAAAGTTAAGGTCCCAGGCAGGGGTAGGGGCTCTCCTGGGTGGTCTCAAGTTCTTTGCCCCTCTGAGATACTGCTTGAGCAAAGGATGAGAGAAGAGGGGTGGTTCTGTGGTACAGAGCTGAAAGAGCTGAAGCATGGATTTTAATAGAGGAAAAAGACAGGCCCTTGTGAAGCAACTCAGTTAAGTATTGCAAAATCTGAGGTAAATTGGGCACTGCTGTGCTCATCCCTAAAGACTGGTTCCAGGCACAGAATCTTTTCCATTTGTCAGCAAAAGATTTTCTAGTACTAGGTCTTCTCGCCTCCAAGATGGCATCTACAAGTTTGCAGAGGGATAAGGAAGAATTTAAGTGATTAGCAAGGTTCAATGTTGGAAGCTGAGGGTGAAGAATTTGGTTCTCCTGCTGAGACAGCAAGGAAGGAGTCAGAGGCAGGTGCCATGGAGATATCTGCGACACTGCCCAGGTGTGGGTACCAGTGTTGGCATGGCCAGTCCAGAGCAATCAAAATTCTTGGTTTGTCCTGTGACTTAGCAGAACTTTGGAGATCAGAGGTGGAAAGGCATAGACAGTTTTTTTCCAGCAGGAGAGAGCATCCACTTTACAGGCTTGTTTGTGGGGAGTCCTTGTGCAAAACTTGTCCAACTGGTAAGTTCTGGGGGGAGGCAAATAGATGTCTAGGCTCCCCCATTTGCTTGCCAACATGTTGAAAATCCATGGTTCCAGTTTCCACTCGTGTGGGTCCATGAGATTTCTGCTTAATCCATCTGCCAGTGTATTCAATTTTCCTGGCAGGAATTGAGCTTGTAGGTGCACTTGGTAGCTCAAGGCTGTTACACAATGCCACTGCTAAGTCTGCAGAGGGGGTAAGAATGTGTACCCCCCTGCTTGTTTATGTACCACATAACCGCGGTGTTGTCCATCTTTACCATTAGTTGTCCTGGAAGAATGTAGTCCTTGAAGGCCGTCAGAGCATTCTGTACAGGTAACATTTTGATTGATATGTAGGTGCATTTGATTTGGGTCCCATTTGCCCTGAACGCACTTCCCTGCCAGGTGAGCCCTCCATGCATAGTCTGATGCATCTGTAGTTAGGGTGGCAGGGGGCAGTGTGAATGGCAGTCCCTTGTTTTGGTGGCAGGCCTCTGCCCAGCATAAGAATTCCAGGCGTAGGCAAGTTATGATATGAATTATTGCTTCCAGGCTGTGATAATGTTGACTCCATAGACTAAGTACCACTGTAGTTTCCTCATATGCAGTCTTGCATATGGAATTAGAAGAATGCAGGAGGCCATGAACCCGAAGGCTTGCAGTATTTGTCTTGCAGATAGCAGGGATTTTGTGGCCACTTGCTTGAAGTAAGTTACCAAATGAATTTGTTTCTCTGGCGTGAGGAAAGCCATCTGGGCAGTTGTATTCAAGCTTGCACCCTTGTATGTAATCTGTTGAGAGGGTACCAGTTGTGATTTCTTTTCGTTTATGGTGTACACCAGACAAGTTAGAACCCTTTTTACAAATGCCAGATTTAGAATTACACCCTGGTTTTCTGCATGAATTAGACAATCGTCCAGGTATGGATATATTTGAATATTTCTTTGCCTGTAAAATGCAATAACTGGAGCCAGGCACACTGTGAATACCCTGGGCGCAGTAGACAAGCCAAAGGGCAGTGCAGAGAATTGATGATGCATGCAGCTTGCTTTGAAGCGTAGGTATCTTCTGCAAGATTCCCTGACTGGGATGTGCAGGTATGCTTCTTTTAAATCTAGAGTTGCCAACCAGGCATCTTTGCTAGGCATAGAGCAACTGGCAGAGAGTCAGCATCTTGAATTTTGGAATGTCCAGAAATGTGTTTAGAGTACACAGGTCCAGAATTGGACGCCATGATTTGTCTTTTCTGGGTACCAGAAAATGTCTGGAATAGAAACCTTCCCCCCTTTGCCTCTTCTGGTACTGGTTTAATAGTCCCCCATTGCTTAGTTCAGAGTCCCCTGGGACTGAAACCTGGTGCTTTTGGTGCGTCTGGGTTTTGGGTTTGGCTTGAGAAGATCTGGAAGGAGCTGGAAAGACCAATTTCTTAGTAGGGCAGTGCCTACTAAATCTTGGAGGTTGCACTTGTAAGAAATCTTTTAATAGTTTGCATAGATTTAGCTTCATCTTCCATCTTTAGAACTGCAGACTTATTGCCAAACAGGCGGTCCTGATTTAAAGGAGCATCCAACAATTTTGCTTTAACATGATCAGGCAAAAGATTGCTCCTTAATCCAAACATGCCTTCTAAGCACAGACCCAGTAACAGCAGCCCTGCAGGAGGCCTCTAAAGAATCAAAACCACATTGCAAAGTATGTTTTCCAACTTGTTCAGCAGAATGCAAGGTTGTCTTTCGGCTTTTCCCGGTTAGGGGTCGCCACAGTGGAACTCCGGTCTGCTAATGATTAGCAGTAGATTTTCAAACGCCGAGGTGCCAGCTCGACATTTAACCTTCAACGAAGGCATGCACATTTACACGTCTTTCCAACGCCCACCCAACCGCAGGAAGCACATGCAGACTAGACTCCCCACAGAAGGCACTCCCCACACTCCAACCGAAAATGGAACGGGAGAACCTCTTGCTGCGAGGCAACAACGCTACCACTGCAGAAGTCATTCAGCAGAATGCAATAAATCCTGTAAATCTTTTCCACAGTCAGGAATCAACAATTTTCTGTTTAAGCAGTCCAATAATATGCGGTTACTTTAACATATGAAGCTGGCAGTTTAAAGC
Source organism: Protopterus annectens (assembly GCF_019279795.1). Classification (NCBI taxonomy): domain Eukaryota; kingdom Metazoa; phylum Chordata; order Ceratodontiformes; family Protopteridae; genus Protopterus; species Protopterus annectens. The sequence continues at coordinate 334,205,603 of NC_056732.1, forward strand.
CCCGATTGCCAAGGCTGCAGAAGTATAAACTTTCTTACCCCATCTATCCAGCGCCCTGAAGTGTCTATCAGAATTGGGAGTATTTTTAGCAGTAGAGGCCTTAATGCCCTTGGGCCCCTGAGAAATGGTTTCTGGATCTGCAACAGGATTTTTGAAATGGAACTTGAGGGACTCAGGAACCCTGTAGTACCTGTAGGTTTACTAGGAGCTCCTGGAGGTAGGGAATCAGGGGCCATGCTGGAGTCTGAAAACACATCAACAATGTCTAGTACAGGAGGTATAGCCAAAAGCCTATGCTGAGGTAGAAGGAAATCCCTAAGCCTCTTTTTTGAATCAGAAAATTTCTGACTTTCCCTGTGGAAATGCTCCCTTAAGGTATGTTAACGTTTCCCCCAAAAGACAAATCCTCAGGAGGGGAAGCAGAGGGAATGGAATAGTCTGCAGCAGAATCCAAGTAGGCATGGACAAATCCAGGTCATTAGAAGAGTCAGAACAAACAGAATCCGGATCAGAAGATTCATAATCCTGCTCAGCCCTAGGCCTCTTGGGGGGTTGACTACCCCTGATTAGAGTAATTAGATCTTCGGCCATTTTGATAATGTTTTATTAGGCATAGGGTCCTGAACATGTGGCCTGGGCTTAAGTTTTTTTTTTTTTTTTAGAAATAGATCGAGATTTAGGCCTTCGTAATAAAGGTGGAGTCGATTTAATATGCAAGTCTGTAGGCCTGAATACACCCTCAGAAGCCGGTGCCTGCACAGCGTCTCCAGAACCATCCAAGGTAGAGATCCACTGGTTCCATAGGTGAAGCATCTCCCGGCATACCGGACTCCGAAGAGGTCTCAGTAAAAGGCCTGAGAATCAGAAATAGCAGGTATCAGGGGCTGCAGAAGCGGCTCACTGAGTACCAGCAAACTGGCGACTGGCTTAAATGCCACGGCAGTTCTGGACCTCGGCCTGTCTTAATCTTTGCGTTTTTTCAGAATCCTGGTAGTCTGATGGCTAACAGTCGACATTTCTGGATATTTTAAACAGAGAACCGAAATAGAGGCAAAAAAGTACAGATGATGGATAATCTGCCAATTAAATAAAGCACAAAACCGACAGCAAGGTAAGTCGTGGTCAGGGCCTAGGCAAGAAATACAGTACAAATGAAAACCTTTGTGAGGTATTTGCTTTCCACAAGTAATCCAATTAACTTTTACTGACATAGGTAAGGAGCAAACAGACTTCGGTTCTGAAACTCGAAAACGAAAATTTCAGGAGTCAGACGACCCGGCAATTGCGAACTGCTTCTGCTTTGGGCACCGCACAGCAAGAATGAATGATGTAATGCCGTCGGATGCATGTTTTATATCCCAGACGTCATGGGACAGCAATCGTAGGACCCAAGACTTTGTTAATCAGGCCGACTGAGGGCAACCTGCCAGCAGATTACCCAAATGCAATGACTGCAACAGTGAAACACGAACATAATCTCTTCATGTCCTAAAGCCAACAGTAAAAGACTGAACTGACGGGTTAGGCTTCCTCTGATGTGACGGATTTAGCTAATCCGCCATAACAGAGAGCTAGAGGAGGGGATTCTAAATTCTTGAAAGCTGCCAGTGTGGATGTACGCAGAGAAAAACCCATATGCCACTGAGGCAGTGTGAATGATGAACATGACTGTCATTAGTGACTGCAATCTTCAATGATTTGCCAGAAAAAACTGACAGATGAAAAATATTAAGCCACAATCTTGACATTCTGCTAAATCCTGAAATTCTCTGAAGTACAGGCCAACACTAAGGGACTCTGGCTAACAAAGTTCGCAGAGGACTGCAACTGGGAGCCATTATTGATTCCCCAAATTTTGTGGATACTCTACAAAAGGGCCTTACAAAAAGATGCTTTGTGCCAGAGCCATGGGCTCAAGCTTTTATCCCCTTTGGGAAAAATGGTACAGTTGTGTACCTACCATAAATGTAGATGTTAGAGTGTATTCACTGTTGCAGTCATTACACTTGTTATCTTGCTGGCAGGCTACCCGCAGTTGGCCAGAATGCCAAAGTCTAGGTCCGGTGTCGGTTGCTGTCGCCTCTTCCCTGACGTGAGTGTGCCAGGGGTATAAAAGATGCAGCCGATGCCATTTTCTTCGATTTTTCTTGCCCCAGATGTCAGGTGCCCCCAAATAGGTAGGCTAAAAAATTATGCCAAGAAGCATGCATGTACTAAAATAAACATTTCCTTCATCTACAAGCAAATACACCACATAGGTTGTATAGAATAGAGAAGTACAGAAAAGTCCCAGCAAAGAAAAGAGGAATGGTGGGTAACCTGAACTGCAAGAGTGAATACACTAACATCCACATTTATGGTAGGTACACAATTGTACTATGTTCATTGTTTCACTGTTGCAGTCATTACACTTGGGTTGAATCCCAAAGCCGAGGTTGGGTGGCTGGGCCTAAATAGGATTAGGAGAGGCTACAAGGCCCTGCAGAACTGCAGTGGCAAAGCCTGCTCTGGATTTAGAGTAGAGAGATAAGTGGTAGTGCTTGGTGAAAGTGTGCACTGAACTCCAGGTTGCAGCATCTAAAATGTCTTTGGTTGGTACTCTGAGGAAGGCTGCTGAAGTGGCTGCTGCTCTGGTTGAATGTTTCCTAATGCCATTAGGCACTGATTTGCCATGTTGTGAATAGCAGAAACGAATGCAGTGTCCTATCCATTTTGAGAGAGTCTGCTTTGAGATGGGCTTTCCTTGTGATCCTGCAGCATAAACTACAAACAGTTGCTCAGTTTTTCTGAAAGCTTTTGTTTTGTCCAAATAGAAGCGTAGCTGTTTGTGTACGTCCAAAGCATGCAGAAATCCCTCCCCTTTATTCTGGGGATTTGGATAAAATGTTGGCAAATGAATGGTTTGGTTAAGAGCCACAATGGATACTACCCTTTGGCATAAATGCTGGGTTTGTCCTTAGTGAAACCCTGTCCTGATGAAAAATGATGAAAGGTTCCACTGCCATTACTGCCCAACTCAGACTTCTTGAAGTTACCGCTAGGAGCAGAGCAGTTTTCCATAAGAATTTTAAATCAGCTGTATTGGCTGGCTCAAAAGGAGGTAGTGTGAGCTTTTCTAAAACAAAACTGAGGTCCCGTGTAGGTATTGGTGCTCTCCTTGGAGATGTCATGTTTTTTTGCCCCTCTGAGGTACTGTCTAGAAAATAGGAGGTTCCATATTGTAATGAGCTGAAATGGCAGAGGCATGGATCTTAATTGATGAGGACAGGCCTTTGTCCAGCATCTCAGTTAGGTATTGTAAAATCGGAGGTATATTTGGAACAAGTGGTTAGAGTCCTTGTGCCTGGTTCCAAGCACAAAATCTCTTCCATTTTTCTGCATAAGATTTCCCAGTGCTGGGCCTCCTGGCTTCTACAATGACATCCATAACAGCTTTAGAGTGATGTGTGGTCTGAGTGGATATATTATCTGCCATGCAGCCAGATTTAAGGTTTTTGAGTCAAGTCAGAAGATGAGGAATTTGAGGTAAAGCCCAGGCTGGGCCTTGAGACAAGCTCTTTAGGACTGGGTACCACTGCTGGCGTGGCCAGTCTGGGGCAATCATTTTTGGCTGCTCTTGTCTGGGTTTTAGGAGCACCATGGGAAGAAGAGGCAATGGAGGAAAACCATAAACTGTCTGTTTTCCAGCTGAATGATAGAGCATCCACTTTCCATGCTTGAGTGATAAGTCCTTGTGCAGAATCTCTGTAGTTGGCAGTTGTGAGGGAAGGCAAAGATCCATGTCTGGGCATCCCCATTTCTTTGTTATGCTGAAGACCTGTGGATCTAGTTTCCACTCGTGAGGGTCCAGGAGACTTCTGCTTAGTCTGAGAGTATTTTTCTTTCCTGGCAGGAATTGTGCCTGCAGATGTACTTGATAGGTCAGTGCTGTGTTCCACAAAGTCATGGCTTGCCTGCAGAGGGGGTAGGAATGTGTGCCCCCCCATGCTTGTTTATGTACCACATAACTGTAGTATTATACGTCTTTAGTAATAGTTGTCCTGGATGTAGTAGATCCTTGAAGGCTGTCTGGGCATTCTGTACAGCTAGCATCTTTTTGATTAATATGAGGATACATTTGGTCCATGGGCCACGTGCCCTGAATACATTTTCCTGCCATGTGTGCTCCTCAGGCATAATCAGATGCATCTGTTAATGTCTGCCTGGCTGTGGGTAAAGCGAAAGGCTGTCCCTTCTTGTAGTGACAGGCCAGTGCCCACCATCGAAACTCCTGTTGCAGGCAGGGAATAAGAGTTAGTTTCCAGGCTGTGGCAATGTTGAGTCCAAACACTTTTTAGATACCATTGTAGCTTCCTCATATGCAGTCTTGCATATGGAATTAGCAGGATGCCATGAAGCTCAAAGCCTGCAGAATTTTTCTTGCAGGTAGCTGGATCTTTGTTGCCATCATTTGAAAGTAAGTTGCCTTTGCTTGTCTGGCGTGAGATAAGCCATCTGGGCAATTGTATTTAAGCTTGCACCCAGGAATATTCTCTTGGGGGGCACTAGTTTTGATTTCTTTTTGTTTACTGTGTACCCTAGGCAAATTAGTAATCTTTTTACAAATGCCAGATGTTTTAGTAGAACATCCTTGCTCTCTGCTTGAATAAGGCAGTCGGCCAAGTAGGGATATATTTGAATTCCTTCTTGTCTGCAAAATGCAATTCCTGGTGCCAGGCATTTTGTGAAGACCCTGGGCGCAGTAGATAAGCCAAAGGGCAGTGCAGAGAATTGGTAATGCATTGAGCCAGCTATGAATCTGAGGTATCTTCTGCAAGATTGTCCGATTGGGATATGCAGGTAAGCCTCTGAGGTCCAAAGTAACTAGCCAAGCCTTCTTGCCCAGCATGGGTAGAAGTTACTGCAGTGTCAACATTTTGACTTTTGGAACATCAAGGAAAGTATTTAGAATAGACAGGTCCAGTATTGGTCTCCATGCTTTGTCTTTTCTGGGTACCAAGAAAAGTCTTGAAATCCTTGCCCCTGTTCTTGCTGTGGTACTTTTTGAATAGCCCTCATGTCCATGAGAACAAAAATGTTTTGCCTCTGTCCATTGATTTTGGCAGGTCTGGCATACCTTTTGACCTTGGCATGGTGTGGAAGTGGAACCTGTAGTCCTGAGAAACAATATTCAGTACCCATTTGTCCTGGGTGACCATGTGCCAATTTTGTGAGAAAAATGCTAGTCGCCCCCCCCCCCCCCCCACCAAGGGTGCTGCCAAAAGGTAAGTGCTTGGCATTTGCCGAGTAAAGTCACTGGGACTGTTTCCTATAAGGTTGTGATTTATCTTCTCTGCCTTTGGGGGCTGAAGCATCCCATTGTTTAGGTCTGTATGAGCCTTGGGGCGGAGATCTGCCTCTTGGGCATCTATATCTGCCTCTGTGGCCTGACACTGGAAAGGACCAATTTTTAGAAGGCCAGTTCCTGCTAAATCTAGGTGGCTAAAACTGTAAAAAATCCTTTACTGTCTGCATTGATTTTGCTTTATCCTCCATTTTCTTTAACACCTCTTCTGCTCAACTCCAAACAAAGTATCGTGCTGTAATGGAGCATCCAATAATTTTCTTTAACATGATCAGGTAAACACTGTTCTTTTAACCAAGTATGCCTTCGAATGACAGAACCTGTAACTGCGGCTCTGCAAGATGCCTCCAATGAATCCAAACCACATTGCAAAGTATGCTTTCCCACTTGTTCAGCTGCATGCAATAAATCCTGCATTTCCTTGTTCTCAGGATATTCAGAGCTTGTAAGCATTTTGTTTCAGCAAAGACATTAGGTATGGTTGATATTTAAGCATATGAAACTGGCAGTTTAAAGTCCTTACAGCTAAGTAGCAGAGGTGTAAACTTTCCCCCCATCTTTCCAGTGCTCTAGAATCCCTATCAAAGGGAACAGGGTTTTTTGCAGTGGAAGCCTTGACCCCTCAGACCCTGAGAAATAGTTTCTGGATCAGCAGCAGGGTTTTTATAAAGAAATTTATGAGAACCTGGAACCTTGTAGTACTTAACTGGTGCAGGGGGTAAAAATCAGGAGTCAAACTGGATTCAGAAAAAACAACAATACCTAGTACAGGGAGATAGCAAGAGGCCTATGCTGAGGCAATAAAAGAAACTGAGCCTTTTCTTGGATTCTGAATAATCCTGGCAATCCCAATGGAAATGTTCCCTCATGGTGTGCAGGGTTTCCCAAAAGAGTAGTCCTCAGGAGAGGCTGAAGGGACAAGATTCAGCGGAGGAAGAGAATATCCCTGTTCTGAAGAGGAATCAGAAGAAATAGAAACCTGGTCAGAGGAGTCCGTGTCTTGCCTAGGCCTTTTATCAGGAGGGGGATGGGAGCCCCTGATCAAAGTAATTAGGTCCTCGGCCATTTTGAGCATCTGTTTCTTTGGCACGGATGTCTGTCCAGGAGAATGCTGTACTTGTTTTTGTCTTTAAAGGTGTTTTAGACTTTGCCTTGGCTGCTGAAGAGGTCTTGATAGTAAGCTGAAAACACCCTCAGAAGCAGATGCCTGCTCAGCAGCTCCAGACCCGAGGGAATTGTTTCCGTAGGCCCAATACCTTGAGTTTCCAGAGGCTCTCCGTGGGAGTTGGAGGCTGCCTGTGGCTCCGAGGTAGCAGGAGTCGGAGGCAGCCTGTGGCTCTGAGGTAGCAGGTGTCAGGGGCTGCAAAAGCGCCTCACTGAAAACCGGCGACTGCCCTAGAAGAGGCTTAGTCGTCGGTTTTGGACCTCGGATGCCTGTCTCTCTTTGCCCTTTCGCTTTTTATGGACTCCAGTAGTCTGTTGTTCCGACGACATTATATAGTTAAACCTTCGGCCAAAATAACGAAAAGCAAAATCGAACCTATGCTTAGTGCGTTGGTTGAATCTAGCACAAAACAGACAACTAGCAACGTCGTGGTCAGGGCCTAGGCAAGGAATACAGTAAGAATGAAAATCCTTGAGGTATTTGCTTCCCACAAGAAATACAACTATTAACTTTTACTGACCTCGGACTGCAGCAATAAACTGTTTCCCCAACGGGGTACTTGGCTTTATTGAATTCAAATCTGAAATTCAAATTCGAAAATCTCAGGAGTCAGCCGACCAGCACTTGCGAACTGCTTCGGCCACCACGCAGCAAGAAAGACTGGGGAAAATGGCGTCGGCTGCATCTTATATACCCCTGGCACACTGACGTCAGGGAAGAGGCAATGGCAACAGACGCTGGACCAGGACTATGGAATTCAGGCAGACTGCAGGTAGCCTGCCATCCGGATAACCCAATGACTGCAACAGTGAAACACGAACATCCACATCACCACAATAGTCAGGAAATCCTATGTGGCACACATCACCAAGGGCTTTTCATCCAGAAAAAAGGAGGTCACTGCCCCACTGTACTCATCCCTCATTAGACCCATTATAGAATACAACACCCCACTTGGTATGTACCTCTCAAGACACCTGCAAATGGAAAGGCCACAGAAATACCTCACTAAAAGAATCATAGGCCTAAACCAGATGCCCTACGCTGACCGCCTTAAACTCCAGCTATACTCTGTCGCATATCATTACTCATAGGCGACCTCTGCTTAACATACAGGGCCATGTCAAACCCAGAGCTGTTGGACATGCTACACTTAAAGAAATCCCAATCCTTCAGAGCCACACGCTCCAGGGATCTAAAACCTTATCACAATAAACAAAACATGCTGGAGGGATAGTTTCCTGACCCAGAGACTCCCCAGACTCTGGAATAGATTGCCCATACATGTCAAGCAGAGTGCCTCTTTTGCCCTCTTAAAAAGGAACCTTGACGATTGGATGGGAGAAAGGAAATTCACCCCGGGGATCAAGTCAGTCACCCTGCTTAGGCAGGGCTCCAGGGAAGTAAACAGTGTGGGAAGAAATAGCCAGGGAATTGTTATGGCTAGGCTTGTATAGGCCCTAGGGCTGATAGCCTAGTACCAACCCATGAACAAGTGGAGGGGTATGACCACCACACTGTACTGCCTGAAGATTTTATGAACAGAAAAAACTGTGGCTTATGGGATTAATTTACCAATCCCTGAGAAATGCTGTGGAGGCTGCAGTGGTTTCAAAGAGGACAGCAGTCAAGCTTTCCAGATGCCTTGCTGACCGCATTCTTGTCTTTACCAAGGACACATACAGCTGATCTTTTTGAATTCTTTAATTGTACAAATAAAACCTTACCTGACTGCTTATTGTTTAAAGGGTTAAGAAAGTACACTGGGTAGTGGAATATGTCAAGTGATTACCTTGGAAATGAAAATGAGTCAGTAGCCAAGAAATACCCTGTCCAATTTTAAAATTTAGAAACTTCTCTGTAGATGCCTGAAATTTAATTCTTGTGGCAGGGATGTTAGCAAACAAAACTGGCACTTTCTAAGACTGTTAAATTGAAAACAGCAGCAGCATGCACACAAAAGTACAGTTGTATACACTTACCATAAATGCAGATGTTCAAATGTATTCACTGTTGCAGTCATTACATTTGGGTAATCCTGTTGGCAGGGGTCCTGCGTCGGCTGCTGTCGCCCAATACACCAATATAAATTTTACCTCCATCTATAAGCAAATACACCACAAATAGTATAAATCAGAGGAAGACAGAAGATCCACTAGAAAAAAAGGGGGAAGGCGGGTGGGTAACCTGAACTGCAACAGTGAATAGACTAACATCTACATTTATGGTAAATGTACACAACTGTACTATGTTCATGTTTCACTGTTGGTCACTACATTTGGGTAGAGTCCCAAAGCTATGCTTGGGAGGCTGGAATTAGACAGCAGTAGGAGCGGCTATGAGGCCCTGCAGGACTGCAGTGGCAAAGCCTGCCCTGGAGTTAGTGGCAGATAATGCTTTGTGAAGGTGTGCCCTGAACTCCAAGTAGCCCCTTCTAAAATGTCTCTGGTTGGTACTCCCCTGAGAAAGGCTGCTGAGGTGGCTGCAGCCCTGATGGAATGAGGCCTAATGCCCTTAGGCTTTCCTTGCGATCCTATTGCTCTGTCTTCCTGAAGGCTTTGGTTCTGTCCAAGTAGAATCTAAGCTGCCCGTGTATGTCCAAAGAATGCAGAATTCTCTCCTTTGTTCTGTGGATTTGGGTAAAAGGTTGGCAGATGGATGGCTTGGTTAAGAGCCACACTGGACACTACTTTTGGCATAAATGTTGGGTTTGTCCTCAGGGAGACCCTGTCTGGATGAAAAATGATGAAAGGTTCCACAGCCATGAGAGTCTGTAGCTCTGAAACTCGTCTTGCAGAAAAAGCAGAGCTGTTTTCCAAGATAAAAACTTCATATCAGCAGTAGCAGCTGGTTCAAAAGGAGGCAGTGAGAGCTTTTCCAAGACATAGTTGAGGTCCCATGCAAGTACTGGCAGTCTCCTTGGGGGCCTTAAATTTTTGGCTCCTTTGGCTTTAATAAAGGGTGAGAAAAAAAGGTGGTGGCTCTGTATTGTAATGAGCCGAAATGGCAGAGGCATGAATTTTAATTGATGAAACGATAGGCCTTTGTCCAGCAATTAAGTATTGCAAAATTTGAGGAATATTTGGTACTGCTGTATCAGTTCCTTGTGCCTGGTTCCAGGCACAGAATCTCTTCCATTTTCCAGTACAAGATTTTCTAGTACTAGGCCTTCTGGCTTCCAGAAGGACATCCATCACAGCTTTGCTGAGTGGTGTTTTTTGTATGACTACATTATCCGCCATGCTGCCAAGTTTAATGCCCTGAATTGGCTATGCATAATTTGATTGTTTTGCTGGCACAGTAGCCAAGGTATTTGAGGTAAGGTCCAAGCTGGGTATAAGGATAAGTTCCTTAGTACTGGATACCAGTACTGGCGTGGCCAGTCTGGGGCCATCAGTATCATATTTGGCTTCTGTCTAACCTTTAGGAGCACCTTGGGGAGGAGAGGCAGTGGAGGAAAGGCATATACAGATAAGTTTTTCTAGCTGAACAGGGCGTCCACTTTCCATGCTCGTCTGTAATAAATCATTGTGCAGAATCTTTTTAGTTGGTAATTGAGAGGAGAAGCAAATAGATCGATGTCAGGGCATCCCCCTGTTGAAGACTCGTGGATCCAGCTTCCTCTCGTGGGGATCCATGAGGTTTCTGCTTAGTCTGCCAGAGTATTTTCCTTTCCGGGCAGGAATTTTGCCTGCAGATGTACTTGGTAAGTCAAAGCTGTGTCCCACAAGGTCATGGCTAGTCTGCAAAGGGGGCAAGAATGTGTGCCCCCCTGCTTGTTTATATACCACATGACTGTGGTGTTGTCTTGTCTATCAGTTGTTGTCCCAGTTGAAGTAGGTCCTTGAAGGCTGTCAGTGCATTTTGAACAGCCAACATCTTTTTGATTTATATGTAGATGTATTTGGTTTGAGGACCATGTGCCCTGAATGCATCTTCCTGCCATGTGGGCTCCCCTAACAGTCTGATGCATCCGTTGTTAGTGTATGCCTGGCTGGAGATAGTGAATGGCTGTCCCTTGTTCTGATGACAAGCCTTTGCCCACCATCGAAACTCCTGTTGCAGGCAGGGAATGAGTGTAATGACTGTTTCTAGGCTGTGGCAATGTGGAGTCCAAACACCTTTTGGGTACCATTGAAGTTTCCTCATATGCAGTCTTGCATATGGAATTAGGATGCCACGAAGCCCAAAGCCTGCAGAATTTTTCTTGCAGATAACTGGGCCTTTGTTGCCAACATTTTGAAATAGGCAGTCAGTTGCCTTTGTCTGGCACGCGATAAGCCATCTGGGCAGTTGTATTAAAGCTTGCACCCAGGAATATTAGAGGGTACTAGTTTTGATTTCTTTTTGTTGATTGTATACCCTAGGCATGTTAGAAGTCTTTTTACAAACGCCAAATGTTGAAGTAGAATGTCCTTGTTCTCTGCCTGAGACAGTCGTCCAAGTAAGGATATATTTGTATTCCTCTGTCTGCAGAATGCAATTACTGGTGCCAGGCACTTTGTAAAGACCATGGGCGCAGTAGATAAGCCAAAGGGCAGTGCAGAGAATTGGTAATGCATTGAACCAGCCTTGAATCTTGGGTATCTTCTGCATGATTTGTCTGATTGGAACATGCAGGTATGCCTCTAAGGTCTAAAGTCACCAGCCAAGCATTTTTGCCCAGCATGGGCAGAAGCTGCTGCAAAGTCAACATTTTGAATTTTGGAATATCCGGGAAAGTGCTCAGAATAGATAGGTCCAGTATCTGCCTCCAGGCCTTGTCCTTTCTGGGTACCACTAACAGTAGAGTAAAATCCTTGTCCCTGATCTTGCTCTGGTACTTGAATGGCCCCCATGTCCATGAGGGATGAGACTTGTTTTTGTGCCTCTGCCCATTGATTTTTGGCAGATCTGGCCAGCCGTTTGTCTTTGGCAGAGTATGGAAATGGAACATGTAGCCTTGACACACTGTTCATAACCCAGGACAAGTTGGTTCTAATGTGCCAATTTTGAGCAAAAAGTGCTAATTGTCCCCCCAAGGGTGCTGGAGTGCTTGGTGCTGGCAGGGGGGAGTCATTGGGACCGTCTTCTGTACGTTTGTGATCTATCTTCTCCAGCTTTGGAGGTAGAAGCCCCCCATTGCTTGGGCCTACAAGAACCTTGCGCCCGGGATCTGCCCCTAGGGCGTCTGGATCAGCCCCTTTGAGGTCTGACACAGGAAAGGACCAATTTTTTGTAGGCCAGTGTCTACTAAACCTAGGTGGCTGTACTTGTAAAAAAATCTTTTACAGTTTGTATAGATTTAGCTTGGTCCTCCGTTTTAACACCTCTTCCACCTTTACACCAAAGTATCATGTTGTAAAGGTGCAGAGTAATTTTGCTTTAACATGATCAGGCAGGTTTTGTTCCTTTAACTAAGCATGCCTCCTAATTAGAGCCCGTAACTGTGGCCCTGCAGGAGGCCTCCAAAGAATCAAAACCACACTGCAAAGTATGCTTTCCAACTTGTTCTGCTGTATACAATAAATCCTGCATTTCCTTGTTTTCTGCACATTCAGAATGTAACATTTTCTGTTTAAACAATCCCATGACATGTTTTTCTGTTCAAACAATCCCATGACATGTTGCTGATACTTAAGCATATGAAATTGACAGTTTAAGGCCCTTATAGCCAAAGTTGCAGATGTGTAACCCCCCCCCCATCTATCCAGTGCCTTTCAATCTGTCAGAGGGGGTTGGGTTTTTTGCAGTGGAAGCCTCAACTCCCTTTGGAGCCTGTGAAATAGTTTATGGGTCAGCAGCAGGGTTTCTACAAAGAAATGTGCGAGTCAGGAACCCTGTAATATCAGTCAGGCTTAACAGGAGCTGGGGGAGAGTAGTCAGGGGTAAAACTAGACTCTGAAAATACATCTATAACGTCTAACAGGTGGAATGGCTAGAGGCCTGTGCTGAGGTAGTAAAAGAAAATCAGAGCCTCTTTAGATTCTGAAAAATCTTGGCTCTCCCAGTGGAAATGCTCCCTCATGGTATGCAAGGTTTACCCAAAGGAATAGTCCTCAGGAGGAGATGAAGGTATAGATTCTTCAGCATCAGAATCCATATGGTGGGGGGGGGGGGATATTCCTGATTAGAAGAGGAATCAGAAGAAATATAAACCTGATCTGAAGATTCATAGTCAGTGTCTTGCCTAGGCCTTTTATCAGGAGGGGGATGGGAACCCCTGATCAAGGTAAATCAAGTATTTGGCCATTTTGAGCATCAGTTTTTTGGGCAGAGGTCTGTCCACATGGCTCTTGAGTTTGTTTCCTTGCTTTAGAAGGTGCTTTAGTCTTGGCCTTTGAAGTGGAAGTCATTTTAATGTAAAGATGTTTAGGTCTGAATACACCCTCAGAAGCCAGTACCTGCTCAGCGGCTCCGG